>NC_056734.1:746294011-746331511 GCF_019279795.1 Protopterus annectens | reverse complement strand
GTGACAGTTCTTGGATGTTTGTTATTATAAGATGTAGTTCTTTCTTCACTGCACTCTCCTGGTGTGGGTTCTTCACGTTGCTCATGTTTTTAGTGACAGTTCTTGGATGTTTGTTATTATAAGATGTAGTTCTTTCTTCACTGCACTCTCCTGGTGTGGGTTCTTCACGTTGCTCATGTTTTTAGTGACAGTTCTTGGATGTTTGTTATTATAAGATGTAGTTCTTTCTTCACTGCACTCTCCTGGTGTGGGTTCTTCACGTTGCTCATGTTTTAGTGACAGTTCTTGGATGTTTGTTATTATAAGATGTAGTTCTTTCTTCACTGCACTCTCCTGGTGTGGGTTCTTCACGTTGCTCATGTTTTTAGTGACAGTTCTTGGATGTTTGTTATTATAAGATGTAGTTCTTTCTTCACTGCACTCTCCTGGTGTGGGTTCTTCACGTTGCTCATGTTTTTAGTGACAGTTCTTGGATGTTTGTTATTATAAGATGTAGTTCTTTCTTCACTGCACTCTCCTGGTGTGGGTTCTTCACATTGCTCATGTTTTTAGTGACAGTTCTTGGATGTTTGTTATTATAAGATGTAGTTCTTTCTTCACTGCACTCTCCTGGTGTGGGTTCTTCACGTTGCTCATGTTTTTAGTGACAGTTCTTGGATGTTTGTTATTATAAGATGTAGTTCTTTCTTCACTGCACTCTCCTGGTGTGGGTTCTTCACGTTGCTCATGTTTTTAGTGACAGTTCTTGGATGTTTGTTATTGTAAGATGTAGTTCTTTCTTCACTGCACTTTCCTGGTGTGGGTTCTTCACGTTGCTCATCTTGAGATCTCCAGTAGAAAACTTCTTGACAGGAATAATTAAAACATTCTCTTGACTATGTATTAATGTTTAGAAAATAATAAAGAGTCTATATTAATCTAACTTTTAGTATACTTTTAGTTAGATTTTTCTAAAAATTAAAGCATATTTCCTGTCAGGATATTAAAATCTAAGCAGTGCTATGGATTTCTGCTGCTATCAGACGGAAATCTTGGCCACACCCCCTCACCATGAAATTTCTGAAGGATATGAAGTCTGAAACTCGGATGTCTGCTATTATTTTCTGACTTCAATCTTTAATGATTTGCCAGTAATCTTGCATAACACCATACATCCTTATGAAAAATGGACCAAAAATATAAGGCCAGATTCTGGGCATTGTGCAAAATTCTGTCCAGTTTATACGAATGTTTGTGAGGTACCTTACAACTGCAGCAGTTGACAACAGTTTCAGTTCAGGGTTGACTCTATGTGAAGCAGGCAGTGCACTAGCAATACGTGTGGAGGTAAAGGCTGTATGAGTTGTCTGTCATAATTTTGACTGCACATGTATGTGAGTAGGAGAAAGAGATTAGGCCTCAAGGAGTTCAGTGACTGTGCTCTGCATTGTCTCTTTGACAAATCAAGGTCATAATGGGCATGACTATTTTTTTTACATATAAGTAAAGCAATTGCTCTGCTATCATAATATGATACTTTCTGGAGAAATACAACTACATTTACTTGATTACTATACCAAGTTAAGAAAGTCAATTATATGGCATATTATTATTACAGAATACAGTGTAGGCTCAGCACTTACCTTGCAATTGCAGCAGTTGACACAGTTTTAGTTCAAGGATGACTCTGTCTGATGCAAGAAGCGCACAGCTATTACATGGGGAGGTAAAGGTCATGTGATTCATCTGGCATCAATTTTAATTTATGTATGTGAGTCAGAGAATGATATTAGGCATCTAGATGGTCGGTGAATATGCTATGCATTGTCTCAGCCAAAACAAGAGCATACGGTGCACGCCTAGTTCTGCTTCTGTTCACAGCAGCTGGTGGTTCCCCTCTGAGTCCTGCTGTGACTGTGCCAGTGGTACAGTAGGTGTTGATGGGAGGATGTGTGTCCCTTCCCTTTGCTGATCCTACTGTAGCTGTTTCAGCAGGATCAGATTGTGTAGCACAGCACATACTGTGAAGATTTATGTACATGTACATGGATCATACTGCAAGGGTTCATCAGATAGCCCAAACACACGCACTATGATATTTTTAGTTTGAGTGTGTGCCTCATTATAACATTCTTATGTGGGTATGGGTGTACTTCTGATGGGTGTGATCAGCCATGGTTCCAGTGCATAGCCAGCATTCCCCAGTAAATGTCCTTGTGGGATGTCCCCCTAGCAAACATCTGGTACAGCTGTGATGAGTGCCAGATATGGGAGTCATGATTACTGCCAGGGTTGCCAGCACACCCATTCAAGATAATTCCCTGGGCATCACACATGAATTGGCATTTGATGAAGGGGAGTTGGAGTTATAATAGATTCTAACCCACTCACCAGGTGGTGCCTTGATGTGTACATGACTGTGGTCTATAGCTCCCAATATGTCAGGGTAATTCTCTACCTGGAAGAAGTGGACCATATTGCTGGCTCACCTCAGACCTATGAGGGAAACATATGTGCTCAATAGCATGTGTAAGCATGGCATCCAAGAATTTGTGTAAGATCTTGGATGCTGATGCCTGTTGCACACCCTTTATGTCCCCAGTTGATCTTTGAAATGTACCTGTAGCTAATATCCTAGGTTCTACACATACCTTAGTTTCCAATGGCATGGGTTCCCCTTGGTTGGCTTTGGGTCTGAGTTCAGGGAAGCAGAGCTCACAGAGCTCTTGTAATGTGCCCCTGTCCATCTTGTAGCACATTACAATCTCCATGTCATGTAGCATGTGAAATATTAGCCTGGTCTGAACACTTTTCTCCTCATCAGCCTAGGCCTATTGTCATCAACACCATCAGCCTCAGCTTCAGCCTGTAGCACATACTTATGGATTAAAGCTGCAGCAGTCCCTAGCATTGTCTCAGGTTGAAAGGTCCTTGACTCTACTATAAAGGTGTTGCAGTAAGCAGGAAAAAAACAGACTTGGGTCTACATGGCTGTTTTATAACCTGTGGAATAGCACTATGCTGAAAATAACCTGCTTCTGCTGTATGAAACACACCTGCTACTTACTTGCAAGTATTAAATGTAGTTTCAGTCATTGCTGCACGTCGAGCCACTCCATGCCCTTGTACACCACTGTACACTCAATGGCAAAAAAAAGATAAATAAGAAGGTTGCATGGGCTGTACTTAAATCCCATACCAACTGTACTCCAGCCCAGGCATATACAGGTGGTGCTATAGAAATAGTTTCATTAGTTAAACAGACACCTGCTATGTATTCCTCATTTTCCTGTCATTGCACTAAGCACCGCAGTGAGAAAACACTGTAGAAGCCCCTACTTGAAATGGTCTACGCTACGTGGTTATGCTTTTTAATGATTCAGTAAATCAAAGGTATGTGGACCCCATTTACATAGTAACAGTGTAAAGAGGCCTTCTGGTACATGGTTAATAACTGTGTATGCAGGGGAACTGCAGGGGAGAGGTATGCGTAACACATAAGGGACAACCATTTTTTCTTACATTTTGCTATATTCAACAACCTTCATACTCAATATGCCTACATTACAGTGTAAATCCTGTTTTCATGCCATTTTATACTTAGGATGTATACATTACTTACAGGTATAGTGCTATGGGGAGTGCGGTGCTTAGTGCAATGACAGGAAAATGAGGAATACATAGCAGGTGACCTGTAACATATAGCATTAAGTATCCTGTTTTTTGCTCATTTTTACGAGTTATTATAGCACTTTTATTGTCTGCTGCATACTTTTCTATCTAGTTTCACTGTGTTTGTGTGAGGTATTAACTGGATATTGTCTACATTTATTAAGCATCTGTTTGTTTTTTTTGTTCTGATTTCCTGACAAGGAGTGTATCATATTGTTTCCCACCCCCCCTTCCTATTGGTATTGTGTTCTTATACTTGGTGGCTTTGCAGTTACCCGCCCTACTGTAAATATGATCTGGGACTCTCCTCCCAGTCTAGTGTCATTATCTCATTCTACCTAATCCAGGGAGAACATTTGAGAAGGACAATCCACTTAGTTTCTGCTCCTCCTTCCTCTCTTTCCTCTTAAAAAAAATGTATGCTTGTTTCTTGCCTTTCCTGTGGGTAGTCTAGTCCAGATACAGATTTTGTGTGTCCAAGACTGTTTGTGGGCTTCTGAGCCCCCAAGCCATTCTGTGTTGCAGAGAAGCCTTCTAGCTTAAGTTTGTTTCTTAGAACTAGCCAGTTTTTTAGTTTCAGCACTCAAATCTATTTCTTTGAACTCAGCCCTTGTTCAGAATTCATTGTAAGCACTAAATAAGCTACTACAGCACTCAACTTTCCTCACTTGTCTAGAGGAAAACAGTTTTTAGCACTTAATAAATAAGCACCTACTCAGGCATGTCTAAGGGTCTGCTCATGGTGTTTTCTCCTATCTACCTGATGAATCTGGGCATCTTAGTACAACACAGCAATTGCCTTATGTGCACAGACAACCCTCTCTTCCTACCACCCAAAACTACAACCTGTGAGAGATGCAGTTATATAGCCAAACTGGAAGCAAAGCTCTCTTCACCCAAGATTGGACTAGACAGTCAAGAGGAGAAGGTAAACACTTGCACCACACCACACTCATCACATAGTCCCTCAAAACCTACACCACCAAAACATACATATAGAAACACAAAACACACACCTACATTCACGGAGGCTCTCAATAAAAATTTATGCAAGCAACAAGGACCTGAAAAGCAGAAACGCAATCAACCTCTACCCCCCCAACACAACCCAAATAACACATAGCCCACAAACTCAGTGTGCCACTCAACCACAGCCCATAAGGCATAACAATGTACACAAAACTCTGGTCATAGGTGACTCTATAGTCAGGCACATTGATGTTCCACTCACCAGGGTAAACAAGGAGAAAGTTACTGTCAGCTGCCTGTCAGTTGCCAGGATCTGCCACATAATGCATGCACTCAGGTCACTCCACAACAAGTACAAATATGACTCTGTCATTGTCCATGTTGTTGTGAAGCACCTAAGACGTACCTCCCTGGACTACATGAAAAGAGACATGGAGGAGCTGTCCGATCTTGTAGCCCAGGCAGGTATGACCCTAGCCCTGAGTAGCATCCTGCCATCACCCAGAATGATACCACAGTACAAGGACAAAATGAGTGACTTCAACAATTGGCTAAGCTTCTGATGTCATTCTAAGGGGATCCAGTATCCGTCTGCCTGGGATGACATGACCAACAATCCACGATGCTTTGCCAGAGATGGCCTGCACCTGTCATGCTTGGGATTCCAGATACTGGCTAAGGCTCTTGCCTGCTTGCCACCCCTACAGTGTCTTTTTTTAGGCAAGGTAGAAATGACAAATTCACCACCATAACAGGTACAAGTAAGCAATCTGAGGGTAATTCTACTCAATGCTAGAAGTCTAAACCTCAAAATGCACACACTCAAGGCACTCCTTAAAATGGAGAACATCGACATCTGTGCAGTGACAGACACCTGGTTCAAGGCTTCAGAGAGCACCCCTGCATTACCAGGCTATAATTCATACAACACCTTTTGGCCACCTAACCTGGAGTGAAACACTAAAGGTGGAGGTGTGTCCATATTCATTAAGGATATCCACACCTCCAGGCTAGTTGCTCAGCATAATGCATCCAAAAGTGCAACTAACTCTGGGCAAGACTGCAATCCAAATTGTGGCTTGATACAGATTCCTCACCATGCCCCAGGTTCAAATGACAAATTCACCACCATAACAGGTACAAGCAAGCAAAATCTGAGGGTAATGCTACTCAATGCTAGAAATCTAAACTTCAAAATACACTCACTCGAGGCACTCCTTAAAATGGAGAACATCGGCATATGTGCAGTAACAGAGACCTGGTTCAAGGCTCCAGATAGCACCCCTGCATTACCAGGCTATAACTCATACCACACCTTTTGGTCACCTAACCTGGAGTGAAACACTAAAGGTGGAGGTGTGTCCATATTCATTAAGGATATCCACACCTCCAGGCTAGTTTCTCAGCATAATGCATCCAAAATTATCCAAGTGCAACTAACTCTGGGCAAGACTGCAATCCAAATTGTAGCTTGCTACAGATCCTCCACCATGCCCCAGGATTCCCATGCCTCATTTCTTGATACACTGGAAAATATTATGGTACAACCTAACACCCTAATAATGGGCGATTTCAACTACCCCACCATTAACTGGGAAAACTACTCATGTACCAACTATTGTGCACAATGTTTTTTGGAATTCATAAATTCCAACACCTTGGATCAACTTATCCACACCCCCTCCAGGGGCAGCAGTATCCTAGACCTGGTCATTACCAACATGGGCAACTGATGTTCCACACCAGAGATCAATTCCTTGTTGGTCAGGTCCGACCACAAGCTAATCACCCTAGACATCCACATCACACTCCCACCCACTATTAGGGAAACCACTGTAAAATATTTCTCCAAAGCCAACTTCATGCTTCATAAGACAAAAGTGGCAAACTTCACGACACCCATGCTGGCAGAATATAGAGGCACGACTGCTGAATCCTGTACAAATGCACTTTATAAGCACTTACATGAGTGCATAGATCGTGCAATCCCTAACCGAACCAAGATGCTATCCTCCAAAAAAAGGAAGCCAATCTGGTGGTCCCCTGCCATGAACAAACCTACAACAGAGAAGAGAAACTGTTGCAATAAAGAGTAAAATCCCATGATTGGAGGAACTCCCTGGTCAGCCTCAGTAAGAAGCTGAGATCCCTCATAAAAACCTCCAAAGCTAGTTACGAAAACAAAATCGTCACTCATTCTAAAGACAACCACAAAGCATTCTATAGTTATGTCAAGAATCTCAATGGCAACACTCAGATCTGCTCTGAGTTACAGCACAGTGGCACTAAATATACAGAACCAACTGATATTGCCAACATCCTGGCAGATAGGTTCAGTGCTAACTTTACCCCCCTCTCATCCCCTAAAGGGCCTATCTATATACCGGAAGAATGCAACGTCCCTGTAATCACGGCTGCACAGGTAAAAACCACACTCTCCAAAGCCAAGAACACAGCATCCATGGGACCTGACAACATCCCAGGCTGCGTTCTACATGAACTACAGAATGAACTGGCACCCCACCTAAGCACCATGTTCAATCATAGCCTCACCTCAGGCTTTGTGCCCACTGAATGGCGCACAGCAATGGTTATCCCCCTCCACAAAGGGGGAGCCACCACGGACCTTGGTAACTACCACCCCATTAGCCTGATGAGCCTGGTCTGAAGGCTATGGAATGTATCACCATGGAACTTATAAACAATGACATTGGTAATCTTCAAACTCTGGACCCTACCCAGTTCGGGTTTGTAAAAGGCAGACCATGTCTCCTAAACCTGATAGACTTCTTTGAAGTGGTCACTAAAGCCATAGATGAGAGTAAGGTGGTTCACACAGCCTATCTAGATCTTGCCAAGGCTTTCAACACCATCCCCAACTCTGGAATTATAGATAAACTCACTAAACTAGGTATAAATCCCTATGTCACAAGATGGATTGCCAACTGGCTCACTGACAGAAGCCACACTGTGAAAGTAGCACACTCCAAATCCAACTTCAGACCAGTGACATGTTGAGTACCACAAGGTTTAGTCCTGGGTCCTCTCCTGTTTGGTATCTACTTCTCTGAAGTACAGACTAACATAGAAGGTCTTTGGCTAATGAAGTTCATAGATGACTGCAAACTAAGAGCCATAATCAAAACTCCTAATGATGTGGACATCCTACAAAAGAGCCTCACTGAGATAGATGCCTGGTGTCAAAGCCATGGTCTCAAGCTCAATGCCAAAAAGTGCATTGTCATCTCTTTTGGTAAAAACTCTATACCCATAAACTACCACATAGGCAGTAGTCTACTTAATACCAAAAGTGTGATAAGAGACCTTGGGACACAGGTGGACAGTAGTCTCTCTTTTAATAATCACATCACCACAGTAGTCAGGAAATCCTTCTACGTGGCACACCTCATCACAAAAGGTTCTCGTCCAGGAAGAAAGAGGTCATTGTTCCCCTCTACTGAACACTCATTAGACCCATTATAGAGTACAATGCCCTTTTGGTATGTACCTCACAAGACATCTACAACAACTGGAAAGGCCATAGAAATACCTCACAAAAAGGATTACTGACCACAAACAGATGCCCTACGCAGACCATCTCAAAAAACTCCAGCTTTACTTCGTTGCATATTACCTACTCAGATGTGATCTCTGCCTAACATACAAAGCTATGTCAAACCCAGAGCTGTTGGGCATGCTCCACTTAAAGTCCCTCTGAGCTACACGATCTAGGGACCTAAACCTTGTCACCACAATAAACAGAACATGCTGGATGGATAGATTCCTGTCCTAGAGACTTCCCATACTCTGGAACAAACTACATGTCTATATCAAAGCTCCTCATTAGCACTCTTCAAGAACAATCTTGATGACTGGATGGGAGATAGGAAATTCACCCCTGGGATCACTTCTGTGGCTTTGCTCGAAAAAGGCACAGGAAAATACATTTCTTGGGTGGTTAAAGCTAGGGTATCATTTTTCTAGGCTTATAAAGGCCCTAGGGCCAATAGCCTAGTACCTATCTATGAACCTATGAACCTATGACATTTGATAATTATTGTTAGCACTCTTATTCACCATTTTTCAGAACAAGAATGACTAAATATATATTAATGTGTTTATTTTTATTTTTTAACATCAGGTGTATGCTGATGAGATCACTTTTACTTTGTTTAGTTTCTGTGTAGACTACTTTCCAACAATGTATTCGGAATTTTGTTGTATACATGGCCAGGCTTTACTAGAAAGGCTCACCCAGACTATGCTACACCTTTCTGTGAAGGAAAGGTTAGTTTGCTTTTTATTTGCTGTATTTTTTATTACTTTATTGCCTTTTCATATTTTGAATACTGCGACTTGATTTCTTTACCTTGTGTTTTACTTGTATTCTGCTTTTAACTGCATATTAAAACTTGAAAAGAGACCACAGTTTTGTCTCTTGTGAGTCTGGCAAAAAATCAGAACAGATCAATTAAGGACTCACACATAAGATAGAATAGGTCAGTTAAGGTTAATCATCTGTGAACTGAAGGGGTGGAGCTAGGAACTAAACCTTCTATTTAAGGGGTAAAATAAAGCATTTCAGAGCTTTACTAGAAAGGCTCACCCATAATCTGATACACTTTGCTGTGAGGGAAAGGTTAGTTTTCTTTGTATTTGTTGTATTTTGTATTACTTTATTGCCTTTTCCTATTTTGAATACTGTGATTTGTTTTCTTTACCTCGTGTTTTACTTGTATTCTGCTTTTAACTGCATATTAAAACTTGAAAAGAGACCATAGCTCTGTCTCTTGTGAGTAAGGCAGAAATCTGAACAGATCAATTAATGACTCACACATAAGATAGAACAGGTCAGTTAAGGTTAATCCTCTGTGAACTGAGGGGGGTTGAGCTAGGAACTAAACTTTCTATTTAATGGGTAAAATAAAACATTTCAGAGCTTTACTAGAAAGGCTCACCCATACTCTGCTACACGTTGCTGTGAGGGAAAGGTTAGTTTGTTTTTTATTTGTTGTATTTTGTATTACTTTATTGCCTTTTTCTGTTTTGAATACTGTGATTTATTTTCTTTATCTTGTGTTTTACTTGTATTCTGCTTTTAACTTCATATAAAAACTTGAGGAGACCACAGCTCTGTCTTGAGGAGACCACAGCTCTGTCACTTGTGAGTCAGGCAGAACATTTTTCCCCACCCTCCCACCTGGTTACTGTTGTGTTCTTAAACACCACTCTCTTTCTAGTTGCCTGCCCCTTATGTTAATTTGACCATATATCGCATTTCCTCTCTGCTGTTACTGGCTTGTGTGGGTAAGCACAAAATTATCATTTTGTGAAATCACTCCCCTTCAGCTATTTAAATTTACTGGCCATCCTACTGTATTCCATAGTACCAGAATACAAAAGTGACCACCCCATTTCAATCTAACTTGCTGTTTTAAAAATAGTGACTCTCCACTAAAACTTAACTTTTTAGGCAGGTGAAATTTAAGTTACCTACTTTCACATCAAACTCCTCTAGTGCACACTGCAGTGTTTAGGATAACTCATTTTTTTCATTTTACCTTTACGCATCCTTGTGACTAGCGCTAGCTCTATAACCTGCTGGAAAGCACTAGGAAACCTTAAACTGATACAAGCACTCAACTCTCCTTGTTAATAAGGAGAAATTAATCGTAGGCACTAAACAGCCTATAATTGCAAAGTACCTTGCTAAGGTAAGGGAAAACAGCTCTTGTACTTTACAAAAAAAAAAAACACCAAACCAGGGATGTCCAAGGGTCAGCTTCCAGTGATATCTCCTGTCTACCTGGTGAATCTGGGCATACTGGGGCAATGCAGCAATTGCCTCATGTACACAGACAATCCTCTCCTCCTACCACCCAACATGACAACCTGTGAGAGATGCACTTACATAGCCAATCTGGAAGCAAAGCTCTCTCCACCCAAGATTGTGGTAGACAGTCAGGAGGAGATGGTTAACACCTGCCCTACACCTCAAGTAACATATAGCCCTTCTAAACACACACACCACCAATACCCTCACATAGCAAAACTAAACCCTCATATACAGAGGCCCTTAACAGTAGCCTGCCTCAGCAACAAGGACCTCTGAAGCTGAAATGCAAACAAACACCAATCACAACCAAAGTATCACATAGGTCACAACACCAGGGTGCCACCAAACAACAGACCCTAAAGCAAGACAACATACCCAATACTTTAGTCATAGGTGACTATATAGTTAGGCACACTGATATCCCACTCACCAGGCTGAACAAGGAGAAAATTACAGTCAGCTGCCCGGCGGGTGCCAGGATCCACCACATAATGAATGCACTCAAGTCACTCCAGAACAAGTACAAATATGACTCTGTCATTGTCCATGTTGGAGTGATTGACTTGAGATGTACCTCCCTGGACTACATGAAAAGAGACATGGAAGAGCTCTCAGATCATGTGGCCCAGGCAAGTATGACTCCATGTTCCTCACTAAACCTTTTTAAACATACTGTAAAATACTAAGATACAACCAAACACCCTAATACTGGGTGATTTCAACTACCCTGCCATTAAATGGGAAAACTACTCATATACCGACACCTTTGCCCAACGGTTCTTCGAATTCATAAATTCCAATGCCCTGGATCAGCTAATCCATAGTCCCACCAGAGGCTCCAATATCCTAGACCTGGTCATTACCAATATGGGAAATCGATGCTCCACACCTATGGTCACCCCCTCGTTGGTCAAGTCTGCCCATAAGCTAATCACCCTTGACATCCACATCCCTCCCCCACCTCCCAGTAAGGAATCCTCCGTAAAAAACTTCTCCAAAGCCAACTTCATGCTACTCAAGTCAGAAGAGACAAACTTCCTGACACCCATGCAGATGGGAACTGAAAGTTCAACTGCTGAATCCTACACTAAGGCACTGTATGACCACATCCACTTGTGCATGAATTGTGCCATCACAAATAGAACCAAGATTCTCTCCTCCAAAAAAAAGGAAGCCAATTGAGTGGTCCTCTGCCATAAACAAACTTTACATCAAAAGGAAGAACTCCATTACCAGCATCAGTAAGAAGCAGAGAACCCTCATAAAATCCTCTAAAGCTGGTTAAGAAAATAACATTGCCAAAGATTCCAAAGACAACAACAAGGCATTCTATAGCTATATCAAGAATCTAAATGGCAATGCTCAGATCTGCTCTGAGCTACAACAGAATGACATTAAATATACTGATCCCAAGGGTATTGCCAATATCCTGGCAGATCGATTCAGTGCCAACTTCACCCCCCTCTCACCTACTAAAGGGCCTATCTCAATACTGAAAGATTGCCAAATTCCAGTAATAATGGCCACACAGGTAAAAAACGCACTCTCCAAAGCTAAGAATACAGCATCCATGGGACCAGACAACATTTGGGGCTGTGTACTACATGAACTTCAAAATGAATAGGCATCTCACCTAAGTGTCATGTTTAATCATAGCCTCACCTCAGGCTTCATGCCCACTGAGTGGTACACAGCTACAATTATCCCACTCCACAAGGGGGGGATCCACCTTGGATCCTGGGAACTACTGCCCCATCAGTCTGACGAGTCTGATCTGCAAGGCCATGGAATGTATTATCATGGAACTTATAAACAAAGACATTGGCAACCTTCAAACACTGGACCCCACCCAGTTAGGGTTTGTGAAGGACTGATCTTGTCTCCTGAACGTAATTGACTTCTTTGAATCAGTCTCCAGAGCTGTGAATGAGGGTAAGGTGGTCCACACAGCCTATCTGAACTTTGCCAAGGCCTTTGACACCAACCCCTACTCTGGAATCATAGGTAAACTTACAAAGCTGGGCATTAATCCCTACATCACTCAATGGCTTGCCAACTGGCTTACTGACAGAACCCACACTGTAAAAGTAGCCAACTCCAAATCCATCTCCAGACAAGTGACAAGTGGAGTACCTCAGGGTTCAGTCCTGGGACCACTCTTGCTGGACATCTACTTCTCTGAAGTACAGGCCAACACTAAGAAACTCTGGCTAACAAAGTTCACAGATGACTACAAACTGGGAGCCATTATTGAATCCACAAATGATGTGGATACTCTACAAAAGGGCCTTACAGAAACAGATGCTTGGTACCAGAGCCATGGGCTCAAGCTCAATGCCAAGAAATGTATAGTTATCCCCTTTGGGAAAAAAAACATGTACCCAAGAATTACCGCATAGGTGGCAGTACACTAAGCACTGAAAGTGTGATAAGAGACTTAGGGATACAGGTGGACAGTGGTCTCACCTTTAATAACCACATCGCCACAACAGTCAGGAAATCCTTCTATGTGGTACACCTCATCACTAAGGGCTTTTCATCCAGAAAAAAGAAGGTAATTGTCCCACTGTACTCATCCCTCATTAGACCCATTATAGAATACAACACCCATTTGGTATGTACCTCTCAAGACATCTTCAACAACTGGAAAGGCCGCAGAAATACTTCACTAAAAGAATCACAGGCCTAAAGCAGATGCTCTATGCTGACCATCTAAAAAAACTCCAGCTGTACTCTGTTGCGTATCGTCTACTCAGAGGCGATCTCTGCTTAACATACAAGGCCATGTCAAACCCAGAGCTGTTAGACATGCTATATGTAGAGAAATCCCAATCCCTCAGAGCCACATGCTCCAGGTATCTAAACCTTGTCATCACAATGAACAAAACATGATGGAGGGATAAGTTCCTGACCCAGAGACCCCCCAGACTCTGGAATAGACTGCCTATACATGTCAAGCAGAGCATCTCTTTCACCGTCTTCAAAAGGAACCTTGATGATTGGATGGGAGATAGGAAATTCACCCCGGGAATCACGTCAGTCACCCTGCTATACAGGGGTCCAGGGAAGTAAATATTGTGGGAAGAAATACAAGGGAATTGTTATGGCTAGGCTTGTGTAGGCCCTAGGGTCAATAGCCTAGTACCAACCTATGAACCTATGAGTATACAGAGTCTATACAGTTGTTTTAGAGTTTATTGAACTGCTGATGACAGCTTTGCAGGGCTGATTTGCATGTCACAAAAGCTACAAAGATTCTGGCACTGTGCACATGATTGTATGCTGCTACATGGAGTTCGCTGAAGAGCAAACTGTTCGTGTCTGCATGCCAGTTGTGGCACAATGTACACACAGAAAAAAAATAACCATGCAGTGTTTATTGAATATTAGGGTACATGTTTTCAGAAAGGGGTTATCCTGTCAAATTATTGACTAACATACAGAATGAAGTTTGAAAATCATGGGGTTAAAATTTTTAGCCATTGCTGGTGGTTGGCAGTAGTATTATATCAACTCCAAGTGTTACAAACAACTTGGTAACAACAGTTTCTTTTTTAACCCCTTGGTGGTTACTTATGGCCTGTACTCTGTGGAGAGGAAAATATCATAATTAAGACCTGTAATATTTTCAAGGAAGATGAGGAGATTTATAAAACCCTGGGAGACCATCCAAGCTTTGTACATGAAAGAGACAGTAATCTTAAGAGCCTTTTTGAAAACAGTCTGATCACACTTACCACCAGGTTACACAGGGGTAGTGGAGTTGTGTTGCTTGTAGCCAATGTGGGTACATTCTTGAGCTGGAAAACATCACACTGTATTCCCACCTCATAAGCTCACCTTGGGAGAGGGCAGTTTTGCTTCTAAAGGAGTTGTTTACATTGTCTTGTGTTCTGGATGTTCCATCTTCTATGTAGGTAAAACTAAGAGGCAGTTTAGGAAAATAATATATGAACACAACTATGCAATTTCTAAAAGCAATGTGAACAACTCATTGTTTAAGCACACACAGAAGTACCCCACTTATTCCAAATTTCTTTTTGGTATATTGGAAGTGGTTCCGAATAACACCCGGGAAGGCTCTTTGGAAACCAAGTTGAAGTTCTGAGAATTAATTTGGCAACTAAGATTTAATGCATCTGATCCACCAGGGATGAATGAACAATTTTCCATAATCCCAGAACATAAGCTTAGAGCTGCTCAACTATAAAAGGAAATACAGTCTTGTAACTTTTTTCTGAGTTTTTGTATCTATAAAGGTTAATTTATAGTGGATTTTTTCAACTAATTTTTTGAATGTATTTACTGTTCTTCATAGCTAGATTAGATGTGTTATTCATTAATGGTCTGTCTTTGTTTTTTTTTTTCAAATTTTTTTATTAAATCCAACAATAAAGTCAGAAAATTAAAAAATTAACAAAACATAACTATATATAATGTGCAATGTCCATAAAACATTTTAGATTAACTTTCACCATTAATATTTCTGTTATAAATCTTTAAGTTTCTGCCAAGATAAATAATGATGAGTAATATTTGGAGTTCTCATTTTAAAAGTTTACAATTCTTTACTACATACAGTTTTAGCTAAAGCAATAAATTCAGTAAAAGAGAGGAAGTTTTAACTTTTCCATTTTCTTGTCATAACTTTTCTTGCTATAGCCAGAATAGACGAAAAGATAGACAATTGTGTCACTGGTACAGAGTCTGTGGTTGAGGTATTATATAAAATCAAAGAATCTGTAATAGTGCAGCCAAAAGGAAATAACAATTTTGCATTCTATAGTCATATTAACTGATTCACATTGAACATCTCATTACATCTGCAACAATTAATTTTCTCTGTTTTATAAATTTAAGCTACATTATGAGGAGTTAACAAAATTCTGTGTAAAATATTTCCAAGAAAAAAAATTCCAGTATGTTGAAGAAGTAATTTTCCCCACAGATTTTAAAGATTATTGTTCATCACACCATTATCAATAGTAAAGAACAGATGTATCATTTGTAGAATGTAATTTGTAGTCATATGTAAAAACTCCTTTAATTTATAATTAATAAAGTCTTAACAATTTTGTATATTTATTGTTTCCTATACTATATATAGCTAAAAGGTAATCAGCTGAATATATATTTCCATTTAGAAACTGAAACCATACTTTTAGATATTTTTCCTTAATATCCAACATTTTATTTACATTAAATGCTTGTTTTAAGATGTTTAAGTAAGTCCTTGCTTTTAATTGATTGTGAGTCACATGCTCATTTTGCTCGGGATATACACGTTTAATTGGATGTATTATGATGGTTCTGATGAAGACCCACATTAAGGGACAAAAGTGCTTAATTGTGTTATGTACAAATACATGTTGTGGGATTTTAACTCTGTTCATGATTAAATGTTTGCATGTTTATACTTTGTTTGGGTTTATTGCTTTTTTGACCACCCTGTGGTGATAAAATGAGGTGGCTTTTTTTTACTCTTACTTGTGGTACTGGAGTCACCCAACACTATGTGAGCCTTTTGGGTTACTAGTTTTGATAAGCATGGATTGCACATGAACAGCTTTCAGTTTTTTGTTTTTGTTTTGTTGTTTACATTTTATTCTGCATGCATTCAGTTAGTCATTTTATGTGATGCTTGATAAATATACACACACCTTTAATTTATTGACTGTAACTTAAATTGCGTTTTTTTCATGACTCATCTTTATCTGTGGTACACAAAATGCTCTTTGCCCTGTGAGTTATGAAAACAGTGATGATGACAATTGCCCTCACTTTTGTTATGATATTTCCCTTGATATAAAACTGATATATTTTTCCCATTACAGATTAGCCATGGAGCAGTTATTTCTGCTTTGAGTGACAAGACCGAATTCCCTTCATTTTTAAGGACAGTGGCAAATGTTAACTTTTATTCACTTAGTGTAAAGAGACTACTGTTGCATATGGGTTGGTCATGGATAGGCATCATAGCATCAGATGATGCATTTGGACAACTAGAGACTAAAAACCTGGAAAAAGAGCTACTTCTTTTGAAATGCTGCATTGAGTTCATAGAAGTAATACCAATAAATGATTACAAAAATAAAGTCCACGAGGTAATTAAGACAGTAAAAAAATCAACAGCAAAAGTAATTATTGTTTATATAAATAAGAGGGCATTAATTCCTGTTATGGAAGAGTTTGCTGTGAACAACATTACAGGAAAAGTTTGGATTATGAGTGATCCTTGTTCCATCTCTCACAACATTTTCAAAATGGAGGTACTGCAAATGATTAATGGTACTTTTGGCCTCACACCTCACATTACAGAAATAATGGGCTTTATGAACTTCATTTATGATATCCATCCCTCAAAGACATCAGATGATATATTTACCAAACTTTTCTGGGAAAAAGCATTTGGATGCATTTTGCAGAACAATGCAAGCAACAATATAGGGCAAACAATATTAAAGACAGAAATTAAAATTTGTACAGGAGAAGAGAAACTGAAAGAACTGGATGAAGCTCTGTTTGGTTTATATACAAATATCTTAATTAGTCGTGCATACAATGCGGCATATGCAATCATGTCTGCACTGCATAACATGCATTCCTGTCAGATTCTCTCAGGACCTTTCACCAATGGATCGTGTGCAGATATTTCTAACCTTAAATCATGGCAGGTAAAACTGAAACTTTGGCATTACACAATATATTTAGCATCATAAGTATCATAAATAGAGCTAGGCTAGGTTCTGTTCCATTTAAAGCAGGTATTTTAATACAAAATTAAGACAAGATTTGGAAAATAACATATTAGCTGTTATTTCAATGAAAAATTGATATGCTTCCATGAACTGTATAAATGTCTAAGAATAATCAACAGTAGATCTTACAAAAATTAATTACACCTGTGAGGTGGGTTTTTGTTTTCATAATATTTGACAAATAGTTGATGGACAGAATTCTGTGTGAAAAACTGCTCAAGTTATTAGATAAAAATGCACAGACCAATGAAGAACAATAGTGCTTCATAGAGCAGTAGTTGTAGTAGCTGAGTGTAACATACCTATTTAAGTAATAACTAAGGAAGACAGCAGATCCTCCTAAGGGATTCTTGGCAGTTTTATCAGGACAGCTACAACTGTGCCATGAGAACGGCTGATAGGGAAGGTAAAGACATAGAGTTGGAAACAAAGTTGTTAAGGTATACTGGAAACTGATCAAATAGTAAATGAATGACTGACACGTAACAAAGAAGGGCATCTATTAAGAACAAAAAATGTGATTTTGTGTGTGTGTGTGTGTGTGTGTGTGTGTGTGTGTGTGTGTGTGTGTGTGTGTGTGTGTGTGTGTGTGCATGATTTTCAACTTTATTTTTATTTTATTCACTATACAAGCAGTGCTTTAACATTTTCTTCTATAATGCAACGTTTCATTCACTTCCAACCACCTGCAGTGTCCAATGAACTTCAAAATACGTTCTTAAGTCAGTTGAGCAAGCAGTCACTCAAGAAGGTTGGCTATGCTGACTATGTTGCCACTATTTGTAGCCAGTTATGAAGTGGAATGGAAATAGTCTAATCTTCTTCAGAGTTTAATACAGAATACCTACAGCAGAGCATCTCAGCATGTGATCCTACACTATTTCCTCCAAGAACAGATGTCCTCCAAATGTGTACATAGTAGTTATGCTACTACTAGCTTCATTTCCATTTTGACACTGCCACCAGTTGACAGCTACTGACAGAGGTAGCTCCTACGTTGTGGGAGCTGAATGTTAGCTGATAACCCCCCATCTTCTTAGCCAGTAACCCTCTTACCAGAGTCAGTGGTTGCACAAAAGCAATTACATCTCATCTGTTTATAGTTGATAATAAAATGGCATTATTTTCAACAAGTCCATAAACTGAACAGTGATGCTTTGCTCAGCATTAGGATTTTTCATGTTTAAAAGCTCTTTGTTTTTTGTAACATAGTAATGAAAAACAGGTTTAGCCTTTTTTTCTGACAACATAGGACTGTTGTAGTTATTCAGAAAAAGAGTATTTGCAGCCTATAGTAAAATTAGCAAGGTACTCCATAGATGGCAGCTGAGATTTAGTAAAAAAAAAAAAAAAAATACAGCAATAGCTTAAGGTAGAATGGAAAAACTTAAGGAATATGCACAGGCTTACAAAAATTACTCCAGGAATTACTTCTAAGAAAATATTTAGAACTAAACCTAGTAATGCACACATTATACAAGTACTGAAACAGTTGTCATAAGACTGTTAAAATGCATAAAAAGGAGGTGGATCCAGGAAAAATAATCAGTGTGTTTATACATGGAGTTGGTAACATAGTACTGTTTAACTTTCAGGAACTCAGAAAGCAAATACCAAAGCACACAGTTGTATACATTTTCAAATTATACAGAACAATTGTGGGGCTGGATTAGCATTGATTTCCTTAGTATTAAATTACTGTTATCTCCCCTCAATATGCCTGCAAAGACAGGTTTTTATATTATGCACAAGACCTTAACATAAGGGGAGTATGATCAGCTCTACAATCACAACCAATTTATGTTTTTGAGATGTGCATGGCAACAAATACCCCTTCATCTGTCAAGTGAATCATGACATTCATTTTGAGAGTGTACAATAATGATTATGATTAGTGCAACCCCATTATAACACATTGTCATTCAAACATCTTTAGCTGCTCTGTGTACTACCAATTATAGAAAAAAAAACAAAAAAAGAGTTTTATCCTCTATCAAAGCCTGTTAGAGTCAGTAAAGTACTTCATCATTCTCAGACGTACAGAAAGTTGAACCAAAGTATCCTTCTAAAGAATGAACTGCTTTAGAAGCTGTCACTTTGTGTTCCCATTCTTTTTGTTTGTAAGTGTGGCAGAGAGACGTTCCAATACCTTTTAAAGATGTTTTACATTCTCCTTTTCTCTGTTGGCTTTCACTGCCTGCTGTCACTCTCCAGAGTCAGACTTGCTGTTAACAGTGCTTAGGGGTGTTTAACAAAAAGTGTGACAACTCCCTTTCTGATGTTAGAAAAGTGCTTAACAGGCTTACCTTTTTCACATTTTATGGAGCATTAACACAGTGTTCCATGCTCTACAGCAGGTTTCAGAACAGAAGGTATTCTATTAGCCCAGTTAAAAAAAATCCTCTGCTGAAAAAGTAATGTTTTCACATTTATATCATATGACTTAGTGTATTGTTTTAGTCTTTACTTTGAAATTTTGGATTCATCACTTTTATAGGCTTCTTTCAACTCTTCTTAATTTAAACTGTTTAAAAAAGCCATTGTTTCTCTTAGTCAAAATAGAGTTTTAACCCACTAAAGTGACATTTCAAGAGAAGAGCACATGGTTATATTTGCATGCAGCTTCATCATCATGACCAGTCTTCCTCTTATGGCCACATTCATACCAAAATCATAGAGGGAGAGATGTCTATAAATCACTCAGGCATACCACAATACGGAAACCCGAGTGAAGGCATTGTCAGTATGGTAAGCTTTCTGAATCCTGGCCCTGGCCTTTAGTGCAAAATTACTTATCCTGATATTTATATTTTGGATGGTGTTTGCTGTTAGTAAAGTAGATCAGGTCACTTACCTGACAGACTTTGTTTTTCAGTATATATTTATTCTAGCAAAAGTTCAAGATAAAACTATAGGACAAAACACATATCTGAGGAATAGTTTGAAATTAGACAGTCAAGAGGAAAAGGTTAACATCCACACTACACCTCAAGCAACACATAGCCCTTCTAAACCCACACCACCAACATCCACATAGAGCAACACTAAATCCACATATGCAGAGGCCCTTTAACTGTAACCTGCCCAAGCAACAAGGAACTCTGAAGCTGAAATGCAAACAAACACCAATCACAGCCAAAGTGTCACATAGTTCACCAGTGTGCCACCCAGCAACAGCCCCTAAGGCAAGACAACGTACCTAACACTTTAGTCATAGGTGACTCTATAGTCAGGCACACTGATGTCCCACTCACCAGGCTGAACAAGGAGAAAATTACAGTCAGCTGCCTGTCAGGTGCCAGGATCCGCCACATAACACATGCACTCAAGTCACTCCACAACAAGTACAAATATGACTCTGTCATTGTCCATGTTGGAGTGAATGACTTGAGACGTACCTCCCTGGACTACATGAAAAGAGACATGGAAGAGCTCTCGGATCATGTGGCCCAGACAGATATGACCCTAGCCCTGAGTAGCACCCTGCCTTCGCCTGGAATGATACCACAATATAAGGACAAAATGATTGACTTCAACAATTGGCTAAGCTTCTGGTATCATTCAAAGGGAATCCAGTATCTGTCTGCCTGGGACGACAAGATCAACAGACCACAATGCTTTGCCAGAGATGGTCTGCACCTGTCGCCCCTGGGATTCAGGTTACTGGCTAAGGCTCTTGCCACCCCTATAGTGCCTTTTTAGGCAAAGTTAAAAGGACAAAACCACCACCGTAACAGGTACAAGCATGCAAAATCTGAAGGTAATGCTACTCAATGCTAGAAGTCTAAACCTCAAAATGCACTCTCTTGAGGCACTCCTAAAAATGGAGAACATTGATATCTGTGCAGTAACTGAGACCTGGTTCAAGGCTCCAGAGAGCACCCCTGCAATACCAGGCTACAACTCTTACCACACTTTTCGGCCACCAAACAAGGACCAAAACACTAAAGGTGGAAGAGTGTCAATATTCACCAAGGATAGTCACACCACCAGGCTAGTTGCCCAACACAATGCGTCTGAAATTCTCCAGGTGCAACTAACACTAGGTAAGACTGCAATCCAAACTGTAGCTTGCTACAGATCCCCCAACATACCCCAAGATTCTCAATACACCTTTCTAAGCATACTGGAAAATATTAAGATAGATCTAAACACCCTAATACTGGGTGATTTTAACTACCCTGCCATTAACTGGGAATACTACTCATGTACCAACACCTTTGCCCAATGGTTCTTGGAAATCATAAATTCCAACACCCTGGATCAACTAATCCATAATCCCACCAGGGGCTCCAATATCTTAGACCTGGTCATTACCAACATGGGAAATCGATGCTCCATGCCTATGGTCACCCCCTCATTAGTCAGGTCTGACCATAAGCTAATCACCCTTAATATCCACATCCCACCCCCACCCCCCAGTAAGGAAACCTCCATAAAAAACTTTTCCAAAGTCAACTTCATGCTACTCAAGTCAGAAGTGGCAAACGTCATGACACCCATGCAGACAGGAACTGAAAGTTCAACTGCTGAATCCTACACTAAGGCACTTTATGAGCACATCCACTCATGCATGAATCATGCCATCCCAGATAGAACCAAGATGCTCTTATCCAAAAAAGGAAGCCAATCTGGTGGTCCCCTGCCATAAACAAAGTTTACAACAAAATGAAGAAACTGTTGCAGAAAAGAGGAAAATTCCAGGATGCAAAAAACTCCCTTACCAGCCTCAGTAAGAAACTGAGATCCCTCATAAAATCCTCCAAAGCTAGTTACGAAAATAAAATTGCCAAAGATTCCAAAGACAACTACAAGGCATTCTATAACTATGTCAAGAATCTAAATGGCAATGCTCAGATCTGCTCTGAGCTAAAACAGAATGACATTAAATATACTGATCCCAAGGATATTGCCAGTATCCTGGCAGATCGATTCAGTGTCAACTTCACCACCCTCTCACCCACTAAATGGCCCATCTCAATACTGGAAGATTGCCAAATTCCGGTAATAACAGCCACACAGGTAAATAACACACTCTCCAAAGCTAAGAATACAGCATCCTTGGGACCAGATGACATCCCGGGCTGTGTACTACATGAACTATAATATGAACTGGCATCTCACCTAAGTGTCATGTTTAATCATAGCCTCACCTCAGGTTTCGTGCCCACTGAATGGTGCAGAGCTACAGTTATCCCACTCCACAAGGGGGGATCCACCTTGGATCCTGGAAACTACCGTCCCATCAGTCTGACGAGCCTTATCTGCAAGGCCATGGACCGTATTATCATGGAACTTATAAACAAAGACATTGGCAACCTTCAAACACTGGACCCCACCCAGTTTGGGTTTGTGAATGGCCGATCTCATCTCCTGAACCTGATTGACTTCTTCAAATCAGTCTCCAGAGCCATGGACAAGGGTAAGGTGGTCCACACAGCCTATCTAGACCTTGCCAAGGCCTTTGACACCATCCCCCACTCTGGAATCATAGATAAACATATTAAGCTGGGCATTAATCCCTACGTCACCCAATGGGTTGCTAACTGGCTTACTGATAGAACCCACACTGTAAAAGTAGCCAACTCCAAATCCAGCTCCAGACAAATGACAAGTGGAGCACCTTAGGGTTCAGTCCTAGGACCACTCTTGTTTGTCATCTACTTCTCTGAAGTACAGGCCAACACTAAGGGACTCTAGCTAACAAAGTTCGCAGATGACTGCAAACTGGGAGCCATTATTGAATCCCCAAATGATGTGCATATTCTACAAAAGGTCCTTACAGAAACAGATGTTTGGTGCCAGAACCATGGGCTCAAGCTCAATGCCAAGAAATGTATAATTATCCCCTTTGAGAAAAAACATGCACCCATGAATTACTATATAGGTGGCAGTACAGTAAACACTGAAAGTGTGATAAGAGACTTAGGGACACAGGTGGACAGTGGTCTCACCTTCGATAACCACATCACCACAACAGTCAGGAAATCCTTCTATGTGGCACACCTCATCACTAAGGGCTTTTCATCCAGAAAAAAGGAGGTCATTGTCCCAATGTACTCATCCCTCATTAGACCCATTATAGAATACAATGCCCCGTTTGGTATGTACCTCTCAAGACATCTGCAACAACTGGAAAGGCCGCAGAAATACCTCACTAAAAGAATCACAGGCCTAAAGCAGATGCCCTATGCTGACCACCTTAAAAAACTCCAGCTATACTCTGTTGCATATCGTCTACTCAGAAGCGATCTCTGCTTAGCATACAAGGCCATGTCAAACCCAGAGCTACGCTTAAAGAAATCCCAATCCCTCAGAGCCACATGCTCCAGGGATCTAAACCTTGTCATCACAATAAACAA
The DNA here is from genome assembly GCF_019279795.1 of Protopterus annectens. NCBI lineage: Eukaryota > Metazoa > Chordata > Ceratodontiformes > Protopteridae > Protopterus > Protopterus annectens. Next base: position 746,307,935 of record NC_056734.1, on the reverse strand, counting down.
AACATGCTGGAGGGATATGTTCCTGACCCAGAGACTCCTCAGACTCTGGAATAGATTGCCCATACATGTCAAGCAGAGTGCCTCTTTGGCCCTGTTCAAAAGGAACCTTGACGATTGGATGAGAGAAAGGAAATTCACCCCAGGGATCACATCAGTTTCCCTGCTAGACAGGGGTCCAGGGAAGTAAATAGTGTGGGAAGAAATAGCCAGGGAATTGTTGTGGCTAGGCTTGTATAGGCCCTAGGGCCAATAGCCTAGTACCAACCTATGAACCAACCTATGAACCTATGAACCTAATCTTTTTTAGGGTAATTCTTCAAGCAACATCACAAAATTTATAATCATTTTACTGGAATGTGTTAGTATCATCAAGTTCTATTTTATCAGCAGCATTCAACACAGTCTCACTTATTGTGGTCGTTTTTATCATAGACCGAGCAACCTTAAAAATAAAGCAGATACTGTTGCACTGTAAATTCTAAGTTATTTAATCTAAAGTCAAAGAATGACTCTTTTCAGCTAATAGTATTTTTTTACCTCTACATAATTTGGAAAAAAAAGACAGAAATGTGTGTGCTTGTCTATGTGGGTACATATTATGTAGTCAAACTTTTATACATTTGAATGCCATATGGTCGAACCCATATGTTCAAACTTTTAAAAGTTCAAATGTGTTAACAGAGATCTCTGTTCAGTGCGGAAAGGAAAGATTTCCCTTTACTACACTGTAGTGCTGTCTTGTAGTTGGTATATTTAAGGATGGGGTGCATGGGGGCTTGCCACCTACTTACAGTCATTAGGTGGTGGGGTTATGTTTTTTTTTTGTCGTTTTTGAAATTTTAAAAGTTAGAACATATGGGTGCGACCATATAGTGTTCAAACTTTTAAAGTTTCAGAAACATAATATGAACCCATCTATGTGTTTACTGTGATGTTTTGGTCAGTAAACATGACTGGTAACCTCCAAAATAAGTAGATTTTTATTGACTAAACATAATACAGGCTAAACGTTCCACAGGAAAATATGTTGTAAAAATGGCAATACAAAATAAACTTGCAGAGGAACAAGATGTCAGTCCATTCCTAAGGCTGAGGTGCCAATCTAAAATATATGTATAGGAATAACTGCACAACTTGAAAGTCTCTCAGGTGAGCCATTATCAATCAGTCTGTAAAATAAGCTTTTAGACACAATGCAGTCTCTTCTGTGTACTACATACTCACATCATAAGCATTGGGAAACAGTTTTCCTGCAATGGAAGGTTGAAATGTTTCTAACTAATTTAAATAGAGCACACTAGTTGGTTGTCAAAGTCTTTTGGTACCATCCAAATAGAAGAATAACCAGTCAACATGGCTGAATCCAGTGAAGTAGCAGTTAGAAAGTTTAATACAATAGCTTAAAAATGTTAAATAAAAAAGCATAAAAATGTTAAAAAGATCCAAGAAACAGACATGTGCCTCCACACCTATCCAGGTGCTCTTTCAGATCTAATGGCATACAATGCTGCTTAAGTGCACATAGTTTCAGGTCTACCTAAGGTCATGTGATCTAAGCAATGGTCTTAAAGGAACATAGTCATTTAAACCTTTCCCTCTGTCACTTTGTAATTTTAAAATCCATTTAGTTTCAATACATTCTCTTTTAATGCTGACATCACCACCTCTAAGGCTGCCATTAAAAAGTTGTAGAACAAAAAATTTAAACTTATGAGTACTTCCAGCAACTAAAATATGTTTCCAATATTGTTCAGTTAGCAAAAATTGATAATTTACTTGGTATGGACAAGTTTTATACATTTGCCTACCAGAACCTTTACCTGCCAAAAAGAAGAGATATCGCTCACAGATCAGAGGCAGACAGGTTCAAAACAGAACATTGATGGCTGGGCAGCTGGATCTTGGTCTAGCCATAGGGAGAAAGCTTCCACAGACTTAATTGTGAGCATATCCACCATTATTCTAAAAACTAAACAATGACAAGTATTAAGAAAGGGCTTTTCTTTTATTCCTTCCAAAGGCTCTTCTTTGTGTGATGTATTCACTGATTGAGATTATTTGTCTGCAGTATTTCTTTGAAACTGATGTATGGCTTAAAATCCAGTGTTCAGAGTGACATTTTTAAGAGACCTATTCAGTTTGTCCCAGTGAATCCACTGCTGGTTGTGACTTTTTTGAAACTTTGTGAACAAGATCTATGTAAGGTGTGAAGTAAACATCATATAGACTTTTTGAACCTTATTAAAACATAGTGTGAGGCCCTTATGGATTTAACTTTAATGGAACATGTACTGTATATATTAGACCTGTTGACAAAGGTGGCATCATAGTTGTGATGAACACATCTAGCTACACTGCGAGCATGTGTAATATGCTTTCTGATAATTTTACTTATGCTGTTTGCTGTAAATCTGACAGTAAGTTATCAAGAATTTTCTCTAATCTACATGATTTGTTCATGGAACGTAACATTACCAAGGAATTGTTTGAATATTTTCTGATTGAATATCTTTCAATTCCTATTTTACATGGCCTCCTCAAAATTCATAAATCCCTAGAAAACCCTCAGATGAGAGCTATTGGCTGTAGCTGTGGTTGGGCAACTGAGCCCTTATCTATTTATGTTGAAAGCAACTGCAACCAGTATTAGATAAAGTTAACACTGTTCTTAGAGATACTAAGCATTTGTTAACATCTGTATTTAAGTGGTCCAGTACCAAGAGCAGTGACAATTTTCTGTTAGTTACAATGGATGCAGTATCACTTTTCACACATACCTAATGACACAGGGATTGAATCTGTTATTCTGTTCCTTTCTAAATATTCTGATTACAGTGCAGGACATATTTATCTTATAAGCATACTTATGGATTTTATTTTAAATAACAATGTTTTCACTTTTAATGATCAGCTATAGAAGCAGAGGGTGGGCACAATGATGGGTACACCTTGTGTTAGCTTTTTGGTAGACACTCTTTGTGTTTAATGAGAGCAATCTTTTTAAACAGTATATTCCATACTATGCTAGGTTTGTGGATGATGTATTTTTTTGTATGGGCAGGTTCTGTTTCTATGCTGCATGATTTTGTTGAATACCTGCAACAGGCAATCAAGTTTGTATGATTTAACCCTAAGTACTCTGCTGAGAATACTGAATATTTAGATGTTAAAATCATCAAGAAACTGAATGGTTTAGATACTCAAGTTTACAACAAATCAAGCAAAATGCAATATTTTACATAGGCAGAATATGCACCCATAACATATTCCCAGGAATGTCCCATAACATATTCCCAGGAATGTCTTGAAAGGACATTTCCATAGGTATGCCAGGCTCAATGCAAATGATGAAAGTATGGAATCTGCTTTTGATGACCTGGTGAATGATTTTAGTAGCAGAGGCTACCAACAGCATGAGACAGATGTAGCATGACAAGGGGTTCTCTCTAATAGGAATGCCCAGGCCAAACCATATTTCTCTTATCAAGACCAGAGGTTAACAGCTCTAGGCTGTCACAAGGAGACACTCTGAGAATGAGCATTACTTTCCCAAATGATGTTAGATCTGTCTGTGAAATTATTAAAAAAAAAACACCGGCATGTTCTTACATGTGATGATAGCAACAAAACTATTTTAGGTGAGGCTCCTAAATTTTGTTTAAAGAACAATACTTCTTTGAGAAAAATGTATTATAAACCTGTTCAGAAGAAACCACAGATTACTAACAGAATATGAACTCATCCTTGTAGAGACTGTAATATGTGCAAGTTTATTGAAACTACTGATATGAGTATCCTGACTAAGCAGGTATATAAATTAAATTTCTTTGCAAATTGTAAGAGCTGTAATCTTGTTTATTTAGCTAGCTGCACTGCTTGTAAAAGTTTTTATGTTGGTAAAACTAACAGAGCTTTGAAAGACCATGTACATGAACACATTTATGATGTGTCTAGAAAAGATAAATATGCACTGTCAAAACATATTTTAGTTGCTGGAAGTACTCATAAGTTTAAGTTTATTGTGCTACAACTTTTTAATGTCAGCGAGAGAATGTATTGAAACTAAATGGATTTTAGAATTACAAATCGACAGAGGGAAAGGTTTAAATGACTATGTTCCTTTAAGATCATTGCTTAGATCATGTGATCTTAAGAGGTAGACCTGAAAATGTGTGCATTTAAGCAGCATTCTATGCCTTTTTCATTAGATCTGAAGAAGCACCTGGATAGGTGTGAAAGTACTTGTCTCTTTCTTGGATGTTTTTAACATTTTTATGGTGTTTTATTAAACTTTGGAATAGCTACTTCATTGGATTCAGCCATGCTGACTGGTTATTCTTCTACTCAGATTGCTTGACTTGTGTTTAACCAATCTTCATCCACCTGCCTTGGTTTGCCTTTCTTCTTTTGGTACAACAGTGGTCATTTCCAAATTACCTTCCACCAGAATCCTCTGTGATAAATGCAAACATTCCACAGGACTTCCTCTTGTATCTGATTCTACTGACCTTGGATGGGATGTCTCCAGCACTGACCATGAATACAACTAGAGATAAGTGTTCCTGACTCATCTGGACTTCCCAGTAACTTCTGTCATTTTGCTCCTGTCTTTCCCTTAATTTGTAGTTGAGAGCCACTCAAATACATTCTCACATGAAAACTCAAACATGCTGGTTTAAAGGTCTGACCCCATAACTCTGTTTTATTATTTGTACTGCCATATTAGGCTTTCTAAAACTTGTTCTATCACTTAGGTTCTTCCTGTTTGGTTTAAAACTAATGATGTGATGCCAAATGACCCTACTTCTGCCTTGCTTGGCTTATCTTCTGAGCACTTAGCCATTAGAACTATATTATAGTTACATGTATCTTATTTTCTCTGAAATAAATGGAAAAATAAGACAAATTCTATATTTTACATTTGTTGTTTTACCATATACTCTTATAAATCTTAGGAAAAAACAGTAAAATAATAAAATCAGTACATGATATGTAAAAGCTGTGAGTTAATGACCCAGATTTCAAATTATTAAAATGACTCTTGGGTGAGGTATTGTGGAATAATTATGTTACTAGCAGAACAGATTTATGTGGAATCATCAGTATATTATATGAAGGATGCCTGACATTTGCTGGACTGTAGGTTGTTGGTAAATATGTTGTAACACAATTGCCCCAGTATAGGGAGCACCTGTTTTGATACGTAGGAAGGATGACTAAGAATTAATCCATTTAATAAACTGAAGTCTACTGGAAAGGTAGCTGGAGAATCAACTGGTAGGAGTTTTTTATTATAATATAAAAGAAGTATAAAAGAAATAAGTGCACATTAAAGACTAATAAACTAAAACTAAAATAATACTTAACAAATATCCATAGAAAGCCACACAAAAAGGCATCTGAGATATAATGAAATCCTAAAAATGCTGTCTGGCATAAACAGAAAGGAACATACCTTGTTAATTACTAACATATAGCTAAAATCTACAAACAATTCTGAAATAATAAAACCAACCTAGATGGAAACACAAACAATATAACCGGAACAATCTTTAAAATAAAAAAGAAAACAGACATCAAAACTTTCAGATATGTTATATGGTATTTTAAAGATAAAGCCTGCCTATCTCTTCTCCCAAACAATGCTACAACAAAAAGCAATCAATAATAATAATAACAGTAATATTAATAAGTAAGGTCTCATAAATAAAATAGACAAACGTATGGCTGTTCAAATGAACACATGGACCACCAAAATGTCTTACAAAACTGTCTAACAAGCATCATTTTGCGTGAAGATAATGATAATATTCTGCAAACTTTCCTCAAGCATTTGTTTGAAATCACAAGATCTAACAATAAGCACTTGAAGCCTAAACCCACCTCTCACAGAACGAATGTGTAAAGTCACAAACACATAAGTAATCTTATTTCTAAATTCACAGAGCTCAGTATAAAAAAGATGAATATTAAACCCTCCCTCTAAGATATTAGTACAGCCTAGCTAGTAAAAAAGTTTAAAAGTCAATAAAACATCTCATTGTTTGCAGAAGGGATCTGTACGCAAAATGAATCCAAACCACAGCCTTTTTCCCCAAAGCGGCAGCAATGTCATTAAAACAGCGAGATAGAGAAAGCGAGAGAGAGAAAGAGAACAATCAGTAAATGTTCAAACAAAAAAAAACATGCAAAATAACTTAAAATACTCTACAATTAAGATGAAACCCCATATAAAACACATAACCAAAACATGTTTAGTGTCACAGTATGTTTTGTTCACAAAAATAATAATACTGAAGTAAAGTCAATCTAATGTCCTGAAAAAAACTGCCCATAACAGAGAAAGTCTGACTATATGGAATTTGTTGAGGTCTGCTGTTAGATAATTGAAATATCTTGTTTTGTATGGCTAGTATGTATCTAGTGAGTTCATAGGCCCCAGAAGCTGTTAAAAACTGGGGGGGTGGGGGGTGACAGGGTCACTTAGTGAACTAAAAAGAGTAATGTTTTTATAATTATTTGCTAACACAACATAGGTTCACTTGGTGGACATTTTAAGCTTAGCCAATTCCCTCTTGGTGCTTGAATTCACATTTTCTGATTGGTCTTAGCTATCCCCGTGGCTGATAATTGTATATTAACCCTAGTGAGAACAACTGTGATCATACCATAGATAATTTGAGGGGGCCATGTAAGGGATGCAGCATTTAGGAACTACCTCTATCCATTAGTGGCATGAGGGGAAATCCTGGAGTACATTTTCTATTACCCATCCTTATATCCAAGTTGCATTTGAATATGGATGGATGAGCTTTGCTTTATTTTTATGGATAGTCTGTTCCAGAACAGTGGCAGCCTCTGTGATATATGTCCATCTCTCCACATCATTCAGTTTAGATACCTGGACTGAGTATTTCTGATGCCATTTGACTTGTTGATGTTCAGTAGATCCATCTGTATTATATCGGAGGATGCTTTGTGTGCCAGACATGTTACTTCTTAGCACTATGTAGGATACAGAGTATAGCAATAAATCTTTGAGGTGGTCCATGCAAGACCTATTGTTTATGATCTGTATCCTTTTAGTAAGGTATCTCTGACTCCAATTCTTACATGGGGCTGGACAGATAAATGCCAAAGTGGGCATTATACAAAATGATTGACATAATGAGAGCTTTGTAAAGGGGGACAACAACATCTCTAGATCTAGTCACAATCAATTTGTTTATAAGCTGTGCAATATAGAAAGGATTTCTTATGACTCTGGGCACATGTTGGTCAAAAGTTAGGTCACTGTACATACAAGTTCCCAAATGCCAAACAATTGGATCAGTTCTCAGAGGGCATTGTTATGATTTTGACACCAGTTATTATTTGGGACAAACCTTCCTGCATGATGGTTAAGTAATTTGGGGATTCAATAACTTCTCCTAGCTTGCAGTCATCTCAAACTTAGCTGGCCAAAGCTCTTTGGTATTTACTTTTACTTTTGAGATGTATATGCCAAACAGAAAAAGTCTCAGCACTAAACCCTGGGGGACTCCACTGGTGACTGGTCTCTTCCCCTGTTTTAATCTCCTGCATCCTGTGAGCCAAGTTGGCAATGCAGCTGGTGATGTAAGTGTTTGCTCCTACATTATTCATCTTTTGTACTACACCTAAGTAGGGGATTGTATTAAAAGGCTTGGCCAGGTCAAGGCATGTGGTATGAACTGTTTTACTTTCATTCATTGCTTTGGTAACAAGAGTAAAGCTTAAAATTTGCCCATGATTTTGAGCCTTTCACACTTTCCTCTGGGCTGTTTTCAAACACATTTTAGGGCCATGCATACATGTATGCATTCCTTGATTCACCTTCCTGATTGTATTAAATTATATTTCTTGTATAATACAACACACTTGTTAGACTTAAGTTAGAGTGCATTTTAAATTTATTGTTTAAATATTTTTCAAGTAAGCAGCAAAACAAAAATGCATTAACCAATAATGACAAAACTGCCCTATTTAGAACATTTCCATCATAAAGGTCTACTTCCACACAGAACTGCATTTTAAATTTATTGTTTGAACATTTTTCCAGTAGGCAATGAAGCAAAATGCATGCGCCAATAATGACAAAACTGCCCTATTCAGAACATTTCCATGATAACGGTCTACTTCCACAAACAATTGCATTTTAAATTTATTGTTTGAACATTTTCCAGTAGGCAATGAAGCAAAATGCATGCATCAATAATGACAAAACTGCCCTATTCAGAACATTTCCATGATAACAGTCTACTTCCACACACAATTGCATTTTAAATTTATTGTTTGAACATTTTCCAGTAGACAATGAAGCAAAATGCATCCACCAATAACGACAAAACTGCCCTATTCAGAACACTTCCATGATAACAGTCTACTTCTATACACAATATGTAAATACAGAATCACAGTAGAGTGTAAGCCATAGGCATGTTGCACAGCTTCTTGAACTTATTTTCAATTGGGGGGGGGGGCTAAAGGCCAAAAACCAGAGACACATTTTAAACATTGCGTGTATAATTTTGGAAAGGTGCTTGCATAAAATGTTGTGTTACCACCTTGCATTTCACTGCCAAGTCTTGAACCCAAAACCCTGTGCACTACAGTCAGAGCAACATACCACTAAGCTAAACCAGCAGTTTCTTCAAACACAGGAAGACAAACTTAAATGGTTATCATATCATTTAATGAATTCAGTTCTCACTTCTCACTATAGCTCCCAATATCTTAGCACAACAATACAGAACAAAGCCAATCAGGGGGAATACAGTCCCAAAATAGGAACACACTTCAAATACTGATTTTATAACCTTAGAATATTGCTAGACTAAAAGCTTTTGTTTTACCACTCCTGCCAACCAGAATGCAAAACTTATGGTGGCTAGGCATGTTAGGCTCTGTTTCCTATACCCAGGGTTTGAGCCTGAGTATGTACACACACAGACACACACACACACACACACACACACACACACACACACACACACACACACACACACACACACACACCTAACTTACTCACTCTGATTCGGCAGTATATTCAACTTCTAAAATCCTTTCCACTTTGCAATTACAGTCCAGACAGCTCCACTCTGATAGATCCCTTTCCGTTCCCTGCATTCAGCAGAATAATCCCACTCATAAATGGACATACACGCTGACAGAATAATCTTTGCCATTCCCACTTGCAAACTGGACATATGCACTGATTTTAGCATGGGCGTGGCAGCTTGAATAATCCTTTCCACTGACAAACTGACATCATCGCAGCAGTTGGGAGGCACGGAAAACAAAAATAATGGGACAGAGTCTGCAAAAAAGTGGAGGGGCTCCCCTCCCCCCTCACTCTATGGTTCTGGCTCCCATGAGTGAGTTTCAACTTTACCTCATATTGAGAATCATATTCTGTAATCCTATTGTATAAGATATTACATTTGCTATTTGCCTGTTACATTGATCCCTGAATGCTAGGAAAGTGATGGTTCTGATATCATACAAATTAACCACATTCTAACTCTTAAATCTACAACACTAATTGATTCACAATAAAATGCACAATAATACACACAATAAATATGCATAAAACATGCAACAATAAATAATGTTTAAAACTAATCAAATTTAAAATTGTAACTGATTTGATTTCAATACACTGTCAATATAAATAGTTTCATTTAAACCTGGATATTTATCAGCACTCAGCAGCAATTGCCATTATAATTGTAAAACATCAAATTTATTTTTCCATGGACGGCCTCTAACATCAACATGGATACAGTCCAAAACTGAGACTTTAAAATGCTGGCAGGGAAATTCTTTTTTGTTAATGTTGTTCCAATTGATATCATATGAATGTTTATATATATATATATATATATATATATATATATATATATATATATATATACACATGGTTCCACTTCATAATGTTGAATTACTGAAAACTCGAACTTCATATGGTCAAGACATTGTTTCTGCAGGGGGGCAAGCCCCCCTGCACCCTCCCTACTTAACTATACCATCTCCTTAATCACACTATAGCGACAAAATGGGAAATTTCCCTTTTCCCCACTGTAGCACAATCTCAGAGTTGTGATATTTACATAGGGGGTGTCGATGGTGTAGGGAAACGTTGTGTTTGACTTTTTTTATTGTTTCACTTCAAAATTTCGAGTTTCTGAAAACTCAATAATATGGTCTCGACCATATGAAGTTCGAGTTTTCAATAACTCGACATTATGAAGTGAAACTATATATATATATATATATATATATATATATATATATGTGTGTGTGTGTGTGTGTTTGTGCGTGTGTGTGTGTGTGTGTGTGTGTGTGTGTGTTCCTTCACCTGTAGCCGCAGTGGTGCAGCAGTTAGTGCTGTCGCCTTACAGCAAGAGGTTCTCTGGTTTGAGTCTCGGCTGGAGCACCTTCTGTGTGGATTCTGCATGTCCTCCCTGTGGTTGAGTGAATTTAAAGACACGCAGGTAGGTGCGAGCATGTGTGGGGGTGCCTTCTTTGAAGGTTGGTCACTGGACTGACAACTCAACAATGTAAAAGTTCACTGCCAATCATTAGCAGACTAGAGTTCTGCTGTGGCAACCCTAACTGGGAAAAGACAGTTATATGTTCCTTCACCATTCTTTCCATTTTCCCAACATAAAAGATGGGGCAGTCTTGGTAAGTCACTAATAAACCACCCACATAAAAGTACAGTTATAGTATGTTTTATTGTTTATCCATTTCTTATTATTAACTAGAATTGATTCACCTTCATAAACATACTTACATTATGCACAATTACTACACTTGTACATACCTTTTTTGTCTCCCCGGTATACCTCACATTCATTGTGCATTTTTCCAATAGTTCCTTAAAATTCCATTCTCTCTTAAGTGATCTTTGGTTGACAACCAAGTATGTCACGCATTTCACTGTCAACACAAATAAAATTCCACTAATTCAATACTAATAATAGAGAATGTATTGAAACTAAATGGATTTTAGAATTACAAATCGACAGAGGGAAAGGTTTAAATGACTATGTTCCTTTAAGATCATTGCTTAGATCATGTGACCTTAAGAGGTAGACCTGAAAATGTGTGCATTTAAGCAGCATTCTATGCCTTTTTCATTAGATCTGAAGAAGCACCTGGATAGGTGTGAAAGTACTTGTCTCTTTCTTGGATGTTTTTAACATTTTTATGGTGTTTTATTAAACTTTGGAATAGCTACTTCATTGGATTCAGCCATGCTGACTGGTTATTCTTCTACTCAGATTGCTTGACTTGTGTTTAACCAATCTTCATCCACCTGCCTTGGTTTGCCTTTCTTCTTTTGGTACAACAGTGGTCATTTCCAAATTACCTTCCACCAGAATCCTCTGTGATAAATGCAAGCATTCCACAGGACTTCCTCTTGTATCTGATTCTACTGACCTTGGATGGGATGTCTCCAGCACTGACCATGAATACAACTAGAGATAAGTGTTCCTGACTCATCTGGACTTCCCAGTAACTTCTGTCATTTTGCTCCTGTCTTTCCCTTAATTTGTAGTTGAGAGCCACTCAAATACATTCTCACATGAAAACTCAAACATGCTGGTTTAAAGGTCTGACCCCATAACTCTGTTTTATTATTTGTACTGCCATATTAGGCTTTCTAAAACTTGTTCTATCACTTAGGTTCTTCCTGTTTGGTTTAAAACTAATGATGTGATGCCAAATGACCCTACTTCTGCCTTGCTTGGCTTATCTTCTGAGCACTTAGCCATTAGAACTATATTATAGTTACATGTATCTTATTTTCTCTGAAATAAATGGAAAAAATAAGACAAATTCTATATTTTACATTTGTTGTTTTACCATATACTCTTATAAATCTTAGGAAAAAACAGTAAAAATAATAAAATCAGTACATGATATGTAAAAGCTGTGAGTTAATGACCCAGATTTCAAATTATTAAAATGACTCTTGGGTGAGGTATTGTGGAATAATTATGTTACTAGCAGAACAGATTTATGTGGAATCATCAGTATATTATATGAAGGATGCCTGACATTTGCTGGACTGTAGGTTGTTGGTAAATATGTTGTAACACAATTGCCCCAGTATAGGGAGCACCTGTTTTGATACGTAGGAAGGATGACTAAGAATTAATCCATTTAATAAACTGAAGTCTACTGGAAAGGTAGCTGGAGAATCAACTGGTAGGAGTTTTTTATTATAATATAAAAGAAGTATAAAAGAAATAAGTGCACATTAAAGACTAATAAACTAAAACTAAAATAATACTTAACAAATATCCATAGAAAGCCACACAAAAAGGCATCTGAGATATAATGAAATCCTAAAAATGCTGTCTGGCATAAACAGAAAGGAACATACCTTGTTAATTACTAACATATAGCTAAAAGCCACAACCAATTCTGAAATAATAAAACCAACCTAGATGGAAACACAGACAATATAACCGGAACAATCTTTAAAATAAAAAAGAAAACAGACATCAAAACTTTCAGATATGTTATATGGTATTTTAAAGATAAAGCCTGCCTATCTCTTCTCCCAAACAATGCTACAACAAAAAGCAATCAATAATAATAATAACAGTAATATTAATAAGTAAGGTCTCATAAATAAAATAGACAAACGTATGGCTGTTCAAATGAACACATGGACCACCAAAATGTCTTACAAAACTGTCTAACAAGCATCATTTTGCGTGAAGATAATGATAATATTCTGCAAACTTTCCTCAAGCATTTGTTTGAAATCACAAGATCTAACAATAAGCACTTGAAGCCTAAACCCACCTCTCACAGCACAAATGTGTAAAGTCACAAACACATAAGTAATCTTATTTCTAAATTCACAGAGCTCAGTATAAAAAAGATGAATATTAAACCCTCCCTCTAAGATATTAGTACAGCCTAGCTAGTAAAAAAGTTTAAAAGTCAATAAAACATCTCATTGTTTGCAGAAGGGATCTGTACCCAAAATGAATCCAAACCACAGCCTTTTTCCCCAAAGCGGCAGCAATGTCATTAAAACAGCGAGATAGAGAAAGCGAGAGAGAGAAAGAGAACAATCAGTAAATGTTCAAACAAAAAAAAACATGCAAAATAACTTAAAATACTCTACAATTAAGATGAAACCCCATATAAAACACATAACCAAAACATGTTTAGTGTCACAGTATGTTTTGTTCACAAAAATAATAATATTGAAGTAAAGTCAATCTAATGTCCTGAAAAAAACTGCCCATAACAGAGAAAGTCTGACTATATGGAATTTGTTGAGGTCTGCTGTTAGATAATTGAAATATCTTGTTTTGTATGGCTAGTATGTATCTAGTGAGTTCATAGGCCCCAGAAGCTGTTAAAAACTGGGGGGGTGGGGGGTGACAGGGTCACTTAGTGAACTAAAAAGAGTAATGTTTTTATAACTATTTGCTAACACAACATAGGTTCACTTGGTGGACATTTTAAGCTTAGCCAATTCCCTCTTGGTGCTTGAATTCACATTTTCTGATTGGTCTTAGCTATCCCCGTGGCTGATAATTGTATATTAACCCTAGTGAGAACAACTGTGATCATACCATAGATAATTTGAGGGGGCCATGTAAGGGATGCAGCATTTAGGAACTACCTCTATCCATTAGTGGCATGAGGGGAAATCCTGGAGTACATTTTCTATTACCCATCCTTATATCCAAGTTGCATTTGAATATGGATGGATGAGCTTTGCTTTATTTTTATGGATAGTCTGTTCCAGAACAGTGGCAGCCTCTGTGATATATGTCCATCTCTCCACATCATTCAGTTTAGATACCTGGACTGAGTATTTCTGATGCCATTTGACTTGTTGATGTTCAGTAGATCCATCTGTATTATA
>NC_056734.1:746176511-746289011 GCF_019279795.1 Protopterus annectens | reverse complement strand
AATAATTGTTCTCAGCAGAGGGTTATTCAAATCTTTGTGTATTTTTGGAATGCTAAAAATTCCTGGTATCATATATTGGGTGTTAAGTAAAATTTTATATATCTCATGAGTAATTATTTCATCAAAGATCATATCATATAGGCACTGATCAATTTTTGCATTGAGATATTAATCTCATTAAGTGAAATTTTCTGATAGGTATTATTATTCTTTAACATGCCATCCATCTTATTGATGTAATCTACAGAATTTATTGCTACTAGCCCACCCCCTTTATTGGGTTTCATAATTCTAATTGACTTGACAGTAGAAATTTATGTCAGTACTTCTATCTCTTCTTTACACAAACCTTTACTTTTATTAGCCAAGGAATTTCTGAAATCCCTTTCACACTTTCTTTGAAATAATTGAATTTGTGATTTTAAGGGGATGTTGAATGTGCTGGAATGGTGGAACCCATCAATATTTACACGGATAGTGTTCTTAAACCACATGGTCAAATTCAACCTCCTGGTATACAACTTAAAGTCAGTAATGAGGTTATCTACATTAGCTTCCTTTGTATACACATAATTTAAACCTTTTGGAAACAAATTAGTACTTTTTGTCCAAACAAACATCCCTATAATTATAGATCTTGAAATCATCACTATCATTAGTGATAAAAAAGCCATTTATTCCCAATGAAAATAACATCCACATCTCCTCCTCCCTCCTGTCATGTTCCATCATCTCCCATTCTGTCCTAATAATGGGTATAGTCCCCCTGATTCATTTGTTTCAAAATTCTCTCCAACTTGCATAGTGGTGGTGGGGGTATTTCTAAAGGGGCCAGACCAGGGGAACTATTTTCAGAGGTATCTAATTTTTTATTAACATATGCATATCTATTATCATATTCTAAATCTTTATTCTCCAAAAAAATGAATTGAAATTGGTATCAGTCCAGACACTATTCTCTGGTTTAAAAACTTCCTCACTGACAGACACTTCAGAGTTAAAATAGGATCTTCTCAATCAGTATTTGTACCTATTACCAAAGGTGTACGACAATAATTGATTCTTGTCACCCTCATCTTTTCCATATTCACTAACAAACTTCCTTTTGATCTTCTCCAGCTCCAACGTATCCTCTATACTGATGGCATGGTCATTTACTGATCAGGTCACTCTTACACCAACATTCAGTGTCAAGTCCAGTCAGATTTACATGAACTTCACCAATGGTTCCTAAACCATAAACTACTTATCAACCCCACCAAGACCAAAACTATCCTTTTTGGAACTCAACAGAAAATTCACCAAGCACCTGACTATTTAACTATTTTTAACCTGCACAACCAGACCAAAAAGATAATCTCCATCATCAAATATCTAGGACTATGACATGATCAGTCACTAAACTTCCATTTCCACATAGACAAAGTGACAGCCAAAATAAACTCTCTCCTGTTCTGTGCCAAAAGACTCTCCTGTTTTCTATTCCACCAGCCAGAGCAGCCATTATCAAATGAGTTCTTTTTTTCTCAACTTGAATATGGGCTCCCCAATTGTTGCTTCTTCCCTCCAAGAAAAAATTTGCCACACTCCAGAATATCTCCAGCAGCATTTGCCAATTTATTACAAACACACCCTTTCGGTAAGCTTCACTGTATCATGATAGAAAAAGACAAATGGCTACCAGTAAAACAAATATCTAACCTAACTTTTAGGATCCCAACTCTACAAACTACTCCAACTCACACATTTCCTACAATTGCAGCTAGACTTCACAAAACACTTCCTCATACAACCTGAGACACTTCTCACAAGCTAACCTAACTCTCATTATCCCTAGAACCAAATTCCACAGCACTGCACATGCTTTTTCCTCTCAGGGCACCCACTCTTTGTCAGTCGCTACCCATTGACATTAAGGAAATCAACACATTTCAAATTCAGAATGCAACTCAAAAAGCACTTCTTCATCCAAGCCAAATGCTCCTAGTTCAGCACACAACATGTCATCTAACATATCTCCTTTCTGAGTCTCTTCTTCTCTCTCAAGACACACTGAAGATTGACCTATTTTAGACACTAATGTAAATATTGACCATTATACTCTGGTTTATTATACATTGCTCTGTGCTTTTTCATTGGAATGCATATACACATTTTTCAATGTAGTTAGTCTGAGCTATTCTGTTATTGCTAAATTTCTGTTTTTTGTTTGTGAAATGTTTTGCATTTCTCCTGGGCCAAGCCTGAAATTGGTCAATATTGATCTGTGTATTACCCCAGTAAGCAAACATAAATAAATAAATATGCACATTTTTGTTAAATGTCAGATTAAAACTCCCTCACTCTGATAGCAACATTTTCATTTCTCCCAGAATTATTTTCCACAGTTCTATTACATTTTAGTGCTCTGTAAATTTCACTCCAAATACAATTATTTTCTTCCTGGCTTCATAAATTCTACTTATTTTCTTTGATTCACCAAACTCTTTGCTTTTTGCCTTTTCAACCAATTTTCGATAAGAATTTCTCCAATTGTATCAATGCTTCACTTATCCATATCTTATCTTGTTGCCACAATCAATAAATCAGCTGTATATGATAGACAAATTGGTATTGTAACTCCTTTTTCCATCTACCATTTTGCTTTTTCATTTCACACATGCCTGTTTAAATTTTTGCAGATACAGACACACACTTAATGTTTAACCTCATGTAACTCCTCCCCAAATATTTATCTTTCCTGTCATCCATACATTTATCATAAATTTCACCCATAACATTTCATGTTTTTATAACATTCACATTTTTCCGAGTATCTCATATACTTCTAGTGTTCCCCATTACTTTACTACTAAACTTATAAAAAGTCTATGCCACATTATGTCACTAGCCTTACTTCCTTTCAGAATCATATCTGTTAATTCTTTTATAGTTGAACAGAATGAAACACACGAAAACCAAACTGTGAATACACGAAGAACAATATGGTGCACAGGTGGATCCCAGCAACAAACTTTATTTAGTGCTTTCGTCAGCAATAAGCTATTGACTTGAAGTCAAAAGCTTATTGCTGACGAAAGCACTAAATAAAGGTTGTTGCTGGGATCCACCTGTGCGCCGTACTGTTCTTAGTGTATTCACAATTCTTTTATAGTTATTAACGTTTCCATCACCCCTATCCTCTTGATTCTAGAAACCTCATTTCATATTCAAAAAACCTTCTCCAACCCTTTGTTTATATTTTCAGAAGTATTTTATAGTCTGCATTTCCCAGTGTTATTAGTCTCCATTTCTATATGTTGAAAATTTTCCATATAAACTAAACTATTCCACCACACATCACTTTGCCTCTTACCCTTTCTCAGTACTTTAATTTAATATTTTGCAAAAGTTTAATTGCTTTTTCCCATTTACTTCTTTGCAATATTCATAACCCAATCTATCTATCCATAGTTCTGATTATTCTCTTCCTTATTTTATCACTTTCACATCCTTCAGTGTAATTACCTTTTCTAGAGGTGTCACACCCTTTTTAGAATTATTTCTATAATCCATCATCCTTCTTGTACTACTAATGTTTTCACGCATTCTACCTCCAAGCATCTTTAATATACTGATTATTAATCTATACTTATATTTATATATTCTTCTTCATCAAACATTGCATCCATTCTTTCTTTTCCCATTTTTCCTGTTTTCCCAAAATAGTGACAATTCCTGCTTGTTGTTTAAAAAAGTTTTTCCCTAAACAACATATTTTTAAAAAATGTCTGTTTATCATATTTATTTGATTTATTAAACATTTGTTAACCTGGGAAGTCTACTGGGCAAATTTGCCCATTTTCAACAGAGGCCGAGGGAGAAAAGTTCCACATAGTAATAACATAACACTCAGTATTTTAAACAATAGTGCAACAATCAGAGAAATGATAGTAATAAATCACATAATAACATAAAATATTATCACAGTATATATCGCTTTACCTCTACACATCTTTTTATAATTTCAGTTTATGCTCTCCTATTGTTTTGTTTCGGTCTTTCTTGTATTTTATCTTTAATAGCACTCCAGCAATCTGCCCAGTTTTCATTATATACTCCTGTTATCATATGATGTTCACACAAAATCTTCTGTTCCATCAGTTTTATTAGTCTCTCCAGACAATTTTTGTATTCCTTTCTCTTCTTCTATTATTATCATCCCCTATTCTAGTCCATATCACTCTATGATCACAAAACTGAGCCATTTTGATCCTACCTGCTATTTCTTTCATATCACTGAAAGCACTACATAATCTATTTAATTTCTAAGAGCCCATTTTATATATTTCAGTTTTCATCTTTTTAACTCCCCATGTCTTTAAACTTGCAAGTTAATATTTTGTGTTATTTTTCCCATCTTGTTTGTAAGATTGCAATTAAAATTTCTTATCATAATAATTGACATATTTAATAGGATTTTTTTTTACGTTCCTCAGACATAATTGTCCTGTTGGCCATATTGCTGTATGCATAAGTTGCAATTATCTCTACACATCATCCCAATTTACATATATCACATAGCACTAGTCTGCCAGGTATTACAATTACTACTGTCACATCTAGTATCATTACCTCTTCACCAAAATAAATAAAATAAGGTTAAATAAAAAAATAATCAGATTTCTGAGCACAAACCATTTTCCAATGACAAATAATCTTTTAGCCACATACTTCCTCTCTTCATTTCATTTTTTCTTCCTTCACACATCGCATATATAACCAACTTATAACCTCAATATTTATTATGACAGTATTCAGTCACTACCACACCTTTAGTATCATTTTAAATACTATTTACATTAAGCACTTACATTTCGAACTCACCCCTTTCCTTTATGGGGTGTGTTTCTTATTTCCAGATTTTACATTTAGTTTTTTTCCTTCTCCTTATCCTCACTTCAAATGATGTATCTTTATTTCTTCCTGAACTTCTGTCTCAAATTCTCCCTCGTTCCCTTTCTTCACTTCCTTGTAATGCATATCTTTTTTTTATCTTGCACTGTAATGCTTTCTTTTGTAAAACATTTCCTGCCTCATTCTTATCATACATCTCCATATTAGTTACATTTTCTTATCAGCCTGTGATACTCTAGCTACCAAGAGCTTCAGTTCATAGGTTCTTAGGTTCATAGGTAGGTACTAGGCTATTGGCCATAGCCAAATAGTACCCTGGCTTTTGCCACCCAAGAAAATTATTTTCCTGTGCCCCGGTAAAGCAGAGCCACAGAAGTGATCCCATGGTGAATTTCCTATCTCCCATCCAATCATCAAGATTTTTCTTGAAGAGTGCTAATGAGGAGCTTAGTTTGATATAGATAGGTAGTTTGTTCCAGAGTATGGGAAGTCTCTGGGACAGGAATCTATCCATCCAGTATGTTCTGTTTATTGTGGTGACAAGGTTTAAGTTCCTAGAGCGTGTAGCTCGGAGGGCTTGGGATTTATTTAAGTGGAGCATGTCCAACAGCTCTGGGTTTGACATAGCTTTGTATGTTAGGCAGAGATCGCCTCTGAGTAGGCAATGTGCGACAGAGTAAAGTTGGAGTTTTTTTGAGACGGTCTGCATTATATTATCATTAGATTGTCTTTGTTCTGAAATATTCCTTTCTAACCTTTCCTTTTCAAATGAAGGACCATCAAACAAGAAATGTTCAAATTTGTTGCATTTTCTATACTTAGGCCTACATTTCCGGTTCTTTGTCTACTTCCACACAATTAGCACATCTTCATAGTGTTTTACCAAGTGTTTCTCATCCCCGTACCCCATATAAAACATGCTATTGGTTGACATCAATATGTTGCAGTTACTTCATTCCTCTCCACAATTATAACACTTAAAATATGATGGATTTCCTCCATGTGCACATCCCATACTTCCCACCCTTGTATAAACATTTCTTTAACATACATTTTTTAAATCTTATGTGCCTTACTAGAAAGAGAAAAAGTATTTAATTCAAGTTCATCTATGTAGGATCTTTTGAATTGCATATTTATTTTATTCATTAACTTCAATCATAAGTTCTAAAAAATATATCCAGTCCATGTTGAAAACTATTTTTTTCTCCATGTCATTCATACATTTTTCAAGTAAAGTAAAAGTTTTAAAAGGGATTTCTGAAATATCTTTTGTTACTAAGTGTACTAAAGCTCTTAATGCCATGTACTTTAAACCTAAAAGGTAAAATGAAAAAAGAAGTGCCAGAACAGTCAACTAAAGAAAAATAGTCACTGAATCAGTTCCAGCAGCCACCACCAGATCACCAGCACAACACCAATACACTAGTATACAATAAAATCCAACAAGTTTATTGTAAAATTACTTCAGTTGAGCACTTTCATCATATGTAAAGACTTCCTCAGAACAATTAATTCTGATTTTCAAAACCCTTTTAAATATGTAAAACCCACATCAGCTGACTTACATTAATTAAAATTTAAGGTGCCAGTACTGCTAATTCTAATTGCTTCCTAAATGTTATAACATAATCCACTACAACTTTAATAAATACATTTAATAATGCATAGAATATGCATAAAAACATCTACTATATACATCTAAGACCTGTAATTAATACATGAATAGTTCATATGTAAAATACTTAAAATCAGTTGCTGTGAAGTGTGATTCTAAAAAGCTTCCTAATGATTTCACATTTCAAATACACCGTCAGTAAAAAGTGGTTTTACCTTATATTATCTAATATGGGTTTAATAGAAACGTATTCGTTAATTCCAGGGTAAGCTGAGGCATTTAGTTTAATTTGCCACCTTGTTTCTTTTTCCCCCACCATTTTTTTGATATCACCTCCTCTAGCATTATACTTGTCTAATTCCAAAATACCGAAACTAAATGCCGAACAACCCTTATTTTCATTTAGATGTTTCCATAGGGCATTATTAGCATCATGTTTCTTAATACTATAAGTATGATCGTATATTCTATTTCATAAGCACCTAATGGTCTTCCCAACATAGAAACAAGCATAGTGGGTACATATAGCCAAATAGGCCAAATTTTTAGACCTACAATTTCCTTTCTGAAAAGTAATAATAGTCCTATTATAATTGTCCAAGGTGATACTCGGAACATTAATAATAAATTTACATTGTTAGCAGGTGCCACACTTGGTGGTTCCTCTATCATTAATCCCCCCATCTTTAATAACATGTTTCATCTCTAAGAGACGTTTCATATTAAACCCATTGTTATAGACAAACCTAGGCAGGTTGCCCACTACTTTCAGTATATTACTATCAGCCCTCAAAACATTCCAGTTCTGCTGAATTATATTTTTAATATCTTCACAATAGGAAGCATGTTGGATAACACAAGCTTTGTTGTACTTTTCAGTACCTTTGCTCTCATTAGAGGTTAGATAACTATCAATTCCATCAGCCTCGGGACCAACTCCCAAAAAGGGCTTATACTTAATCCCCCATTGATTCCTGACATATTCACTAACATCCATTATCATGTCACTTGGATATCCCCTATCAGCAAACATGCACCCTATTTTCCTTAACTCATTGTCTAAGTCATTACCATCAGAGGTCATCCACGCTACTCTAATGCATTGCCCTTTAAAAATATTCCTTTTTTGGGCCCAGGGGTGATTGCTGGTAAAATGCAAATAGGAATTACTGAAGGTACTCTTCCTAAAAATATTGGACTTAAATTTTCCATCCTCTAAAGTAATACGTATATCTAAATACGAAATAGTCTCCTTGTCCATATTTACTGTAAATTTGAAATAATCACTACAGGAGTTTAAATAATAAATAAATTCTTCCAATTCCTGTTTATTTCCCTTCCATAAGAGGAAAATATCACCCAAAAACCAGAGATAACAAGATATATACCTGAACCATTTGTTTTGAAAGATGAACTCTTTTTCCCAATCCAGTACCACCGAGTTAGCATATATGGGGGCACACGCGGCCCCCATAGCTACCCCCTTGGTTTGCTTGTAGTACTCGCCCTCGTATAGAATGTAATTATGTGTCAACACCATTTCCATAAATTCAAGCACCAAAAGTGTCTTGTCCCAAGATAACAATCCCGCCCTAGTAATACTTTCCTAAAACCTGTTCATACCCTCATCTTTTGGTATGTTCGAAAATAGGTCAGCCACATCAATTGTTACTAGCCATTCAACCCCTTCAGATAGACTGGGTTTTAATCTCCCCAAAAAATCCCAGGAGTCACAAACTAAATGTGGTATTTTCTTAAAAATTGGCTTAAGCCATTTATCTATGACCTTCCCGAAAGGAAAGGTCTTGGCTGAACTCCCTGAGATAATAGGTCTGAAAGGGGGATCTAAAAAATCTTTATGAACCTTGGGAATGCCTACCATGGTGCTGATAATAGGTTGGTCCACTTTGAGATATTTGTACAAATCTGGATCAATTCTCTCCTCTAACACCAAATCCTCCAAAAACAAATCTATCTTGTGATATCCGATGTTGACCTCATTCAGGGAGGAAATCTCGTATTTGCCAGTGTTTAACAATATACTATTGATCTTATTACTGTAATCTTCAGAGGGGTAGAGAACAACCCCAGTCCCCTTATCTGGCTTCATAATTCTAATATTAGGATCTTTCTGTAATTCCTTCAAAATACCTTGTTCATCTTTTGTTAAATTATATTTATTGTCAAACCTCCTTTGCTTATTGTATTGATATAAATCACCTATAACCATTTTCTCAAAAGTGTCAAGAATATTGTTAAGGGGAGGGGTGTATGAACTTTTAATTTTAAACTTCCTCACATCCTGGTGTGTAATACCATTATATTTAACACCTAAATTAAGTTTCCTAATGAATTTCTTCATATCTACTATACTATCAACAAGGTTGAATTTCCCATGTGGAATAAACTTCATCCCTTTGGAAAACAGGGTGAAGTGATCCTTTTTAAGTTCCACACTGGTATAATTGTAAATGTGAAAATTATCATACGAGCTGATAATTTCATTGACCTTAACTATATCGTCATGCTTCACACGTAAGGGGGATCTATAGGAACTCCCTACCTCATCCCTATTCCCCCTTGATGTTCTCCCCGTGACTGATGTTGATTCCTCAGAGGTTCTTCCCAATCTTCCTCTCTCTCTAAAAAATCAACATACTGAGTTTTGTTACCATTGTACAAAAAGTCTCTGGTGTTCCTATATGGTCTAAATGACTGATGATGCCTAAAATTCCTATTACCATACCCTCTCACATTCTTATTAGGGTACTCTCTCGTTTTGTACCCTGCATCCTTCTCCCACCTATATGCTCCACCCCTTTGATACTGTTCCAAATCCCTTTGTAATTTTTTACATTTGTGTTCAAATTGTTTGGTAACTTGACCAGCCACCCAATTAAATTGTGATTCGTAAAACATTTCACTTTCATTAAACAATAAATCATTTACAATAGTATTGTTTAACTCGTCTAATTCAGCCAATAATACACAAATATGGTTATCATTGCAGCTGATAATAAATTTCATAAAAGAAAAACCAAAGCTGTTGAATAATTTTGAACATTCCTTTTTACAACCATCGTCTAATTCAACACCCATGGGTATTTTAAAAAACCTTAGGCCCATGGGAACGATGTTATCATCCAAGCATTTCTTTAAATAATTATTGTCTAGTTGCAAACTCTTCAGTACCTTAAGCTTTTTACCAAACAAAAAAATTAGGTCTTTTAGTGTTTTCTCAACACTCCCTGTGTTAACATGGTTACTGTCTTTGTCATGCCTTAGTCCACCATCAAAGTCAAATTCCCCCTCCAAAAACGTATTGTAATTGAAACACCCTTTATTACGATATTTGTAACATGTGGAGGGCTGTTTAAAAGTACCTGTTTGCTTGTTGTGAACTGCAAAGGCATACGTTTTCTTTGGAACAGTTCTTTTAGGCCAGGCTCCCGAAACATTAAATTCCACCTCCGATCCAAGTTCACTACATTATTGTACGTTTCTCCGCTGTGTACTATCCTCCACATTGGATCCATGAGAGGCTGGTCTACCGGGTAGAACGCCATTAGCCACCACGCCATTAGCCACAATGTCTTGGAAACCTTTCCCACCTTCCATCCGACACTCTCCACAGGTTGACATCATAGTTTTGACGTTGTCAACCTTAGGATTAGGTTGAGTCATCAGTTCCAAAAGCCGGGTAAGCTCACCACGCATGATAGCCATTTCCGATTGAAGTCCCCTAATGTCATCTCTCCGAGGGGAAAAAATGGAAGGTAATTCGTCCAACGAATACATACTAACACCACGACCAACAAAATGAAAAAAGAAGTGCCAGAACAGTCAACTAAAGAAAAATAGTCACTGAATCAGTTCCAGCAGCCACCACCAGATCACCAGCACGACACCAATACACTAGTATACGATAAAATCCAACAAGTTTATTGCAAAATTACTTCAGTTGAGCGCTTTCATCATATGTAAAGACTTCCTCAGAACAATTAATTCTGATTTTCAAAATCCTTTTAAATGTGTAAAACCCACATCAGCTGACTTACATTAATTAAAATTTAAGGTGCCAGTACTGCTAATTCTAATTCCTTCCTAAATTTTATAACATAATCCACTACAACTTTAATAAATACATTTAATAATGCATAGAATATGCATAAAAACATCTACTATATACATCTAAGACCTGTAATTAATACATGAATAGTTCATATGTAAAATACTTAAAATCAGTTGCTGTGAAGTGTGATTCTAAAAAGCTTCCCAATGATTTCACATTTCAAATACACCGTCAGTATACAGTGGTTTTACCTGGTATTATCTAAAATGGGTTTAATAGAAACGTATTCGTTAATTCCAGGGTAAGCTGAGGCATTTAGTTTAATTTGCCACCTTGTTTCTTTTCCCCCACCATTTTTTTGATATCACCTCCTCTAGCATTATACTTGTCTAATTCCAAAATACCGAAACTAAATGCCGAACAACCCTTATTTTCATTTAGATGTTTCCATAGGGCATTATTAGCATCATGTTTCTTAATACTATAAGTATGATCGTATATTCTATTTCGTAAGCACCTAATGGTCTTCCCAACATAGAAACAAGCACAGTGGGTACATATAGCCAAATAGGCCAAATTTGTAGACCTACAATTTCCTTTCTGAAAAGTAATAATAGTCCTATTATAATTGTCCAAGGTGATACTCGGAACATTATTAATAAATTGACATTGTTGGCAGGTGCCACACTTGGTGGTTCCTCTATCATTAATCCCCCCATCTTTAATAAAATGTTTCATCTCTAAGAGACGTTTCATATTAAACCCATTCTTATAGACAAACCTAGGCAGGTTGCCCACTACTTTCAGTATATTACTATCAGCCCTCAAAACATTCCAGTTCCGCTGAATTATATTTTTAATATCTTCACAATAGGAAGCATGTTGGATAACACAAGCTTTGTTGTACTTTTCAGTACCTTTGCTCTCATTAGAGGTTAGATAACTATCAAGTCCATCAGCCTCGGGACCAACTCCCAACAGGGGCTTATACTTAATCCCCCATTGATTCCTGACATATTCACTAACATCCATTATCATGTCACTTGGATATCCCCTATCAGCAAACATGCACCCTATTTTCCTTAACTCATTGTCTAAGTCATTACCATCAGAGGTCATCCGCACTACTCTAATGCATTGCCCTTTAAAAAATATTCCTTTTCTGGGCCCAGGGGTAATTGCTGGTAAAATGCAAATAGGAATTACTGAAGGTACTCTTCCTAAAAATATTGGACTTAAATTTTCCATCCTCTAAAGTAATACGTATATCTAAATACGAAATAGTCTCCTTGTCCATATTTACTGTAAATTTGAAATAATCACTACAGGAGTTTAAATAACAAATAAATTCTTCCAATTCCTGTTTATTTCCCTTCTATAAGAGGAAAATATCATCCAAAAACCGGAGATAACAAGATATATACCTGAACCATTTGTTTTGAAAGATGAACTCTTTTTCCCAATCCAGTACCACCAAGTTAGCATATATGGGGGCACACGCGGTCTCCATAGCTACCCCCTTGGTGCTTACGAAATAGAATATACGATCATACTTATAGTATTAAGAAAAATGATGCTAATAATGCCCTATGGAAACATCTAAATGAAAATAAGAGTTGTTCGGCATTTAGTTTCGGTATTTTGGAATTAGTCAAGTATAATGCTAGAGGAGGTGATTTCAAAAAAATGGTGGGGGAAAAAGAAACAAGGTGGCAAATTAAACTAAATGCCTCAGCTTACCCTGGAATTAACAAATACGTTTCTATTAAACCCATATTAGATTATATAAGGTAAAACCACTGTATACTGACGGTGTATTTGAAATGTGAAATCATTAGGAAAATTTTTAGAATCACACTTCACAGCAACTGATTTTAAGTATTTTACATAAGAACTATTCCTGTATTAATTACAGGTCTTAGATTTATATAGTAGATGTTTTTATGCATATTCTATGCATTATTAAATGTATTTATTAAAGTTGTAGTGGATTATGTTATAACATTTAGGAAGGAATTAGAATTAGCAGTACTGGCACCTTAAATTTTAATTAATGTAAGTCAGCTGATGTGGGTTTTACACATTTAAAAGGATTTTGAAAATCAGAATTAATTGTTCTGAGGAAGTCTTTACATATGATGAAAGCGCTCAACTGAAGTAATTTTGCAATAAACTTGTTGGATTTTATCGTATACTAGTGTATTGGTGTCGTGCTGGTGATCTGGTGGTGGCTGCTGGAACTGATTCAGTGACTATTTTTCTAAAAGGTAAAATATTAAAGTTTATAAATTCATACCTGTTCATAGTGCCACTGTTCATTGTTTTGATTCTTACCACTGGTTTTCTATTCAGGTGTTATTGCCCTTACATTAATCCTTGTCCTCTTTCATCTTTAACTGCAGTATTGTTCTTGCTTTATTTACCATTTCTGTATATGAAATAATTTTACTGCTGCTCTCAACATCCTGATACATAAGCATGCTTTTAAAATTAACTAATACTTTAGCCAAGCATACCCTGAAGCTGCTGTCAACACTTTTCAGTAATCCAGATCATTTTCCCAATTTATCAGTCAGCACTTCAGGTGTTACCACTCCCAGCATGCAACCCACCATGATACTCCCAACTTACTTCCTCATTAGCATTTGGCACATCCTCATCTATCATTTCCATCAATACAGGAATTCCCAGGCCTCCTTTCTCCAAATTTGTTAAAACACTCTTCCCATTATAAAATCTGTTTGTGATAATTCAATATTCTGTGTCATTACACTCTCACCCTGCTTTTTACTTTTTCCTACATCTTGGAAAAATATTGACCTTGGTCACTAGAGGTCAAATAGTCTAGGGTTTTATATGCATTTTATCCATAAGAAACATAAGTTCCATACTACTCCAGTGACAAGAAGAATATCATATAATTACCATATTAAAGCAATCAATCAGAACTCAAATAAAAGTAACGCAAACAGTATCTATAGACAAAATATTTTTTTTTATTTCTTATATAATGAAATTATCCTTCCCAATCCTTTTTCAGCATTTTTTTAATTTGACTATAATTTCATGAAAATCCAATAATTTATTGCACAACTCTTCATATCTGAAATTTCATACTATCCATAATATACTAACAAGTATTTTGGACATAGAAGTTTGTTTGCCAGGAAAAAAATAAAAATGCTAATATATTCATAACAAAATATATCCAGCATTCTTCTTTAAAATGAAAATATATTAAATTTCATATAAATTTCTCCCTGTCACATTCTAACAAAAATGTTCTACAGATTTATCTTCTTTATTCATTTAGTCGCTTAGATTTCACCAAATCTTTCACTGCAAGTTTATTCAACATCAGATCTCTATAAAAAGTCACATGTTTGAATATCATTTACAAGTTTTCCTTATATCATGTTTTATAATCTCATGGTTTTATGTATGAAATCTATTCATAATTTTCTCATACCATAGCTTTCAAAATTTACAGTCAATATTCCAAATAAGTTTTCATCTTAAAATGTTATTAGCATATTCTATCAGTTTTCCACTCTTATATGCTTTCTGTTTTGTATTCCCTTGCATCCTTTCATTAACCCATGAAATTGTCTTACAGTATTATCATTTACCTCTGTCATTTCTTCATACTCCAAAACAGGTGCAGAGAAAAACCGAAGTATACGTTTTTTTTTAAGCAAAAGCCTCACCTTTAGTAGAATTATAGCAAATGCCCCCCCTAGTTGGTGTTCAGCTTGGATTCCACATATGACAGAAAAAAATGTAATAATTATGTTTGAAATTCTTTTGAAAAACATAAAAATACCAATATATCCCCGTTTGCATACCATGATGGAATGTATTAAACAAACTTTTTAAAAAGTCATTTTGAATGAATTTCATGTTTCTAGTATTTCTTTTATCTACAAACACTTTTTTTCATTGATCTAAAATGACACCAGAAGAGCCAAAACTCAATCCTAAGATATTTATGTACAACATATAAAGCAAAATTACTGCAATATTTATAATATGACCAAAACCTTTACATTTATATCTGTTTGCTGTAAATCATCAGTGATTGTTCCATCACCCAACATTTTGCCAAAGCCAAAATTAATATTTTTATCTCCAAACAACAAAAATGGGAAGAAGAATATTTTCTCTAAATATAAATGTTTCTTTTTCAAAACTTCTGATTTTTTTTAAATAACAGCATTATTAATCATAGTAAATATAATTCCAGTTAATGGGCATCATTGTTATAGCCCACACTGTATATGTATTTCTTTCCCTAGCCAATCATAAATTAAAAGTCTATCAGAAGTATTCAGATATATCAATTTTCATAGCCTAGTAATTCCTAATGAAAATCCATATTCCAATAATGCAGTCTGTATTATATCAAATTAAATATTATCATATACATTTTACACATTGGAGATAATTTATCTTTCAGTGGTATAAACAATTTATCTTATAAGCAGTAATCTTTTGGGCAACATCATTTTGTTCCAGAAATTCCCTCTTACAAAGCTTTGTATATGATCTCATGTCTATCTTTCTGCAAAGTTTTCAAAAACAACATATAGTCAGAATTAATTAATGTAAATGGTTACCACTTTTTAATGTCTTCTTTAAATCTTTTTTTTAAACAAAAGTAAATATCTTTGTACAAAATCATTTATATATATATTTATATAAACTAACCACTAAGCTTCATATGATTCATATAATTGTAACATTTTATAATGATGTTAGCATAATGTATCCATATCTTTTAGAATATGATCTTTTTTCATAACATGTTCAACAAGTCTCTTAACACATTTTCCTTCCTGAATATAACCAGGTATAATGGATGCAACTTATGTAACATAGCAATGGCAATAAAGAACTTCCAATAAAACCTCTAAATCTATAGCATGATTTCTTTTTGAGAGTTCTCTCTTATAGGTATATTGTCATAGCTAGCCTATCTTTAAGTGCCCTTATTATTTCATTTCAGTAGATGTTTTGCTGTCTCTAATTTTCTTCCCTTACTTTTTCACAAATTGCAGTTAAAGTCCCCAGTTAGTATAATCATTTGTCCAAAGAAATGCAGGTCTTCAAATAATTGTTCTCTTTTGGAAATTGTAGCATACACATAACTAATAGCAGTCTATAAACATTAATCTCATCTTTCTTGTTTAACTCAAATGAAAACTAATAAACACAACACATATTTATTAAAAAGAGTTGCAATCCTAGAGCACGTATCACTTTGTGATCTCCAAATACATTTCCAGATAGGTTTCTTGTTGTTCACACAATGTTATAACTGACATCCTTCTGTAATTATTAATTGCACTATTAACAGAAATAATACTTAGATTAACCATTGCATGCTTTAGAGTTTTGCTTAGCAGACTTTATTTTCCTTTTCTTCACTCTCTTGCCAGTGGTATTATCACTTTCATTATTTATATCCTCTTCCTCATTTATACTTAAATGATCATACTGATTCTCAACATTAACATTACATAAAGACTCAATAGATTCATAACATTCTCCCTCTTTAGTATCATTCACAAAACTGTCATTAACAGAAACATATACTACCTTATTTCTTTGTTTTCTTTAGTCTGTTCAGTATCAGTATTATAATCACAATCAAACCAGTAATGCATGCTATTTCCACATTTTCTACATTCCATCTTATTATTTCACCACATTTTTCCCGTTTTCTTTTTGGGCAATGTTGAATTATGTGATCACTAGCAATACAAAAACAACATTTTCTTTGTCACGAACATATAAGCATCCCTTTTTATTGTTATTAACAGTGCTAGGGAAATGCAGAATTTGACATCATTATAATTCAAAAACACAAACTATCTAAACCCTATTCTGCAACTACTATCAAAGCTTTTTTGTACTTCAAAAACTTAAGTTTGTCTTCAAAAATATAGATTTCATTGTCCATAATATTAACAGCTGTAAACTGAAAAAGGTTACTTTTACATAATACCCTTATGCGTGATTTAACACTGAAATTATTCCATGAATCACCAAAGATATTTCCATCAATAAAGTTATTGATGCGAATGTCACTTCATAAAAGTGTTCCACACTGACATGAATGAATGACCTCACATTTGCAGTATAAAATCCAAGTGGAACCATAATATTAGCCTATATGACATATCTATCAATATGTAAGCCACCAAAGATTCTATATAGATAACCAACTGCTGCTGCTATAATAATAAGTAGTTTTGCATAGTCACATTCGTGTCAACATTATTTGTTGCTACTGTTACACACACACACACACACACACACACACACACACACACACACACATACACACATATATATATATATATATATATATATATATATATTTATTTATATATATATATATATATATATATATATATATATATATATATATGTATATATATGTTTTAGTAAGACTTTCAGATTCAATTACCTTTAATAAATTGATGCGTGCAGTTGCAAGAAGATCAGCCTTTCCTGATGAATCATCTTCACCAGCTACATTCTTCTGATGCATACCATCAGTCAAGTAATTTGGTTGCTCATCTCTGTCAACAATCGAAAAGTATTTGCCAAATACCTCTAACCAGGACAGAGCAAAATCTTCACTCATTTCCTCCTCTGCAGTCATTTTTTGTAAAACATAATTTTTACAGAACTAATGATTGCCATCCAGTTATTATAGGTTGTGGTATTCGGGTCTATATTAGAACATCGAAAGTTTCAAAACTTTGAATGTTCTAATATCGAACCCTATTCAGCAAAAGCAGAAAACATCAAACACACAGAACAAAGATTTTTTTTCTAGGAAAAAAAATTTGCTGTTCCAAAACACATACACACAACACAAGCACACCAAACAGCAATCCACACACATACACCTAAAATCTTACACCTAACCCTACACTAAACTATACACACACCACTAACTATCCACTTACCTTAACCCAAACCCTAACCCTAAGGTCCGTCACTATTGCACACTCACCTCACCCGCGCACTAACCATAACTCACCTACCCTGCCCTTGCCCTCACATCCACACAATCACACACTTACCTGTCCAATGCCCTAACTCACCTAACCTGCCCTAACCCTCACGTCCACACAATCGCACACATACCTAACCAGCGCCCTAACCCTAACTCACCTAACTCGCCCTAACCCTCATGTCCACAAAATCGCACACATACCTAACCCACACCCTAACCCTAACTAACCTAACCTGCACTCAATCGCACACTTACCTGAACCTGACCTGTAACTTTCCACCACAGTGGTGAAAATACTGAAGCAACAGAAATGGACAACCAAATTCTTTTCCTAGGAAAAAAAATTGTTTTTCTGTCACTTCGATATTTTCAGCTTTTGCTGAATAGGGTTCGATATTAGAACATTCGAAGTTTTGAAGCTTTGATGTTCTAATATAGACCTGTGGTATTCCATCTTCCACACCATTTAAAACCACACAACTGCTGTCCATATTAATAACTCCCAAAACAGACACAAACATGATCTCCATTTCTGCATTCAGCATTTCTGTCATAGCTCTCTCTTCAAAGCATTGCTTAACAGCCACACCACTCAATAACAGTAGGGACTGATACAGTAACTTTTTCATTCATTTTATGCCATAAAAATGAATCAAGTATTTACACTCTTAGTTTTTTCACTCATATTTTAAAATACATACAAGTTATCAATACAAAAGAAATTAAAATATATTTCTTTCATTCATTTTCCTTTTATTTTTACCATGTTCAGCCAGTTTGGTTTTCAGTGTTTTATACAGGGACATACTGCTGGAAGTGTCGGAGGAAATTTTTAGTTTTAGTGTCAATGAAGTGCTTGTGCATACAAGGACATACTAATGAAATGGTTAATTTTGGTGTTTATGCATACACGGACATACCACTGAAAAGATCACCATGGGAAATGTCAGTGAAGTGCTTGCACATACTGGGACAAACTACTGAACGGGTCATTTGGAAAATTTATTCAGTTTTGAGTCAGTGAAGTGGTTGTCAGGGTTCAAGTTTTCATTTTATTTTTTGTGCATACATGAGACACGCCACTTGAAAGGATCACACAGGAAATTATTCATTTTGATATAGTTGAAGTACTTTTGGATAAAAGGACAAAATACTGAAGTGGTCATTTTGGGGAAATGTTTCATTTTGGTGCATCGGCATACATTGGCAAACTCCTGGAGAGGTCATTGGGGAAAGGTTTCATTTTGGTGTTATTTGAGTGGTTGTGCATATGTGGGCAAACTACTCATGGGACTGTTGGGGTTATTCTTTCATTTCAGTGTCTGAAGTGCTTTTTCATACATGGCTAAACAACTGAATGGATCCATTGGTATAAATCTTTCATCAAGGGTACAAGAACTTGTCAGAGATTTAGGATGCATGGCTAGGCTTAAAAAGGCCCGTGTCAGCCTAGTAAACTCATTATTTTTAAATCATCCTATTTTTTTCCATGTCATCCATATTACTGCAAAAATACAGTGTCCTATTTATTAATTTCAATTTTTGTGTTACCATACTTCTCATATAATATCGTATCCATATTTATGCATTTAAATCTTTCCTATCTGTATTTATTTTTAAACTTTCCCCTTTTTTATTTTATTTACAATCCAAAAAATATTTTGCTATTTCTTTTTCATTACAATCAACGCATTTCCTATCTTCCATTAACTTATATTTCATTTATTTATTTATTTTGCTTTTGTTTACTCGATTTGCCTGAACTCTTTTCAGGGGAGGCCCAGGAAAAGCTCCTATTATGTTGCAAGCATTTTTAAACATACATTCATTAATATACGCAAACTAATATCGAATAAAATGCTTTAGCAATTGCACATACATTTGTTGATTAGATTACATTCACATGAAAGCAGAGGCTGCTATTACAGAAAAAAGAAGTTATGCATTAGTAGAGGCTGAATACTGAACATTTGAAAACGTACATTCATGGGTTAGTCAGACAGAAGATCATGTGATTAGTGCTTAGAAATTCAAAGAAACTGAAGTGAGTGAAAGAATTAGGCAGCCGTAAAATGTTGATATTACAGTTCAGAGGTGGAGAAAAAGCATGTCTACAGATTATAGATATGGCTATAATAAGGTTTATATTAGAAATACAGAGGACAGAATAGGCATTGTCACAAAATAATGAATATAGCTAGGAGATGCTTTTAAAACTATTCAGGCATAGGGCAAGAATGGTTGCAGGGTATAGGATTTTCTTTCACTGGTAACTTATTAAATAAAATCCTCTACAAAAAATCCTCTGCTCCTTAACCATTTTCAGCCTTTTTTTCCATGGGTATATTAAAATTGTTTTGCCAAAATCATGGGCTGGTTATATGAAGATACTGCAACATGTACACCTATATGTACATGTTGAAGTACCTTTTTAATATTCAATAAATACCCTTATACAGAGATGTTCCATCTCAAAAATGTGTAGTACCATGAACAGACAACCCTGTAGCTATGCTGAATGCCAATAAGACATTCCATAGACAAACATACACTAATTTGCATTTTTGTGCCCTCTTCCTGAAATATCCTCTAGGAAGGCGTCTATATGGCAAAGTGGTTCAAGAAAAAATTTGACTATGTAGAACAACAGGGCCATCATCATGACATTATAATAGCAAACATGGCCAAAATGCCATGTTCAACCAATGAACATGAATGTGGTGGGGGGAACCACTAGACACCAGGGCTGACTGTTATAGTGTCATAACAATACCAACAGCAAAACGTGGACTGGGTTGGGGCAAACAGTAATCATTTATATTTTATTTCCATTCTTAAGATATATATATATATATATATATATATATATATATATATATATATATATATATACTTGATGAGGATCAATTATTTCCTTTGTATTGAAGAGAGAAGGGATTTATTTAAGGGTTGTGGCTCATTTTTTGAATATTTTGGAGACTTTACATGCAGTATTGCTGAGTATTTATTTATTTAAAATGCCTACACATGATTATGCATTTTACTGTTATGCTAATTTGTTGCAAGGATGTTGCAAGACCTAATGGTTAAGGTGTTTGCCTTACAAACACAAGGTGCAGGGTTTGAATCTCACAAGGGATAATTGGCTAGGCTTAAAATGGCTTGCAAGGGCGGTTAGCCTAGTACTAACCTATGAACCTATATTATATGCTTGCAAACAAATATTTTCTTGGCATCTCTCAGAAATTATAAGTGAAAAAAAAATGATTATCTTGGCTGAAAAAATTAACACTATTTTAATAAAATATGAGAAAATACAAGGTACGCATTTTTGCAAGAATCCCCACTTCTTGAGACATTTAAAAACTCACAAAATAAAAAGCATCCATTTAAATTTATAACTGCTACCAATAGAAAATATCTGTTAGCACCATGTGTCTATTGCATTATCTAATCAATGCAAAATAGGAAACAGCAAAATCTTTTAATACAATCATACATTCTATCTAAAAATATATATAGAATTTAAAAAACACTCAGTAGAAAGTTTTGACCAATACAGCATGTAGTCTGCTATTGAATATCCAGTGTCTATATTAGTTTGTAATTTGCTAACTCAATATAAAGCTTGACCAATTTGTTGTTTAATTAGACACTGCTGATTATTTTTATGAGATTATTATAGTTTTTTTTTAGCTTGTCATATTGTTTTTTTAATACATTGCAATGCATTTAATTTGTCTGTTTTGAAGAACATCCTACTCAATGCAATGTCTATTTTGTTATTTAATCTTTAATATCCCTGATAACTACTATAGGCTTGTTTGCTCGAGTTAGCAGTTATATATTAATAATAATCTTTTGTGATCAAGTGTCATACAAACACTGTGATTTTTAAAATACGTGTTAATTGTAAATGGATGAATACATTTTAATGAAGATCAGCTTATTTAATAAACAGCTTTGATAAATGCTGTGTCTTTTCAGCTTGTTAAATGTTTGAAATATATAAAAGTTGATTAATATGCATATATGTTTGAACAAGTTAGCATGGAGACACAGTGAGAGTTTTGTCATCTGAACACTATTATTCAGTTAATAGAGGAATATTTTTTTCATTCTCTATATATTTTTAGATAGACTGTATGATTGTATTAAAATATTTTGTTGTTTCCTGGTTTGCTTTGATTAGATAATTCAATAGACATGCGATGCCAATAGATGTTTTCTATTAGTAGCTGTTACAAATTTAAAAGCATGCTTTTTATTTTGTGTGTTTTTAAAAGTTTGAAGGATCTGGAAACTCACAAAAGTGCGTATCCTGTATTTTCTTCTATTTTATTAAAATAGTGTTCATTTTCCAGCCAAAGTGGTGGAGTTTGCTTTTTACTTACAGTTTTACTTGTTTTTGTTGGAACCAACCTTTGCCCAGCAGCTCTTCATTTATTCTGTCTTCATCTCGCAGAAATATTGTGGCACCAAAAAATCAAAAAATTCTTAGATCTGCCAAATTAATGTCTGCAGGACATGCATGTACATAAATTATGCAGAGATAGGAATACTTCTCTATAAACAACTTTTATTGGCTGTCTGTGGCAACAATGGAAAAATGATGCATGCATTTCCTAAGAGCAAAGAGACAGCATTAATAGAAATATGCAGATTTGTAAATATTGGATGGATGGATGGATGGATGGATGGATGGATGGATGGATGGATGGGAGGCAGCAAGTATATGCTTAGGTCCTAAATAGTGATTTGTGGTTATACTCGTAATGTTTAAAGATTTAGAAGAAGTAGTTTGATTGTTAGGAATTTGATATTTTTTTTAATTATTTACTTAATTGTTTAAAATGTTTGGGTTTTAGCAAGTTTTGGTGTATTTTAGTGTTTTTGATACTGTGTAATTTTTTTATTGTAAGTCTTAAAACCTTACTGGGATAAAAGCCAGGGAGAAAAGATTAAAAAAAAATACAAAAGTGCAGAATTATAAAATACAAGTACACACACACACACACACACACACACACACACACACACACACACACACACACACACACACACACACACACACACACACATATACACACTACACACACACACACACACACACACACACACACACACATATATATATATATATATATATGTATATATATATATATATATATATATATATATATATATATATATATATATATATATGTCATCACTGTTCAATTTATAGGTACATAGGTAAGTACTAGGCTATCTGCCTGAAGGCATTTATAAGCCTACCCAGAATGTGTTGGCTTTCACCGGCCCCTTAGATTAGTTCCCTGTGCCTCTGTCCAGCAGAGCCACTGAAGTGATCCCCCAGGTAAACTTTCTGTTTCCCATCCACTTGTCAAGATTTCTTTTGAAGAGTGTTAGTGAGGAGCTCTGCCTAATGTAGATTGGGATCTTGTTCCAAAGCATGGAAAGTCTCTGGGATAGGAATCTATCCCTCCAGCACATCCTATTTATTGTTGTGGTGAGGGTTAGATCCCTAGAGCGTGTGGCTAGAGCGGATAAGGTTTTCTTTAGGTGGAGCATGTCCATCAATTCTGGCTTGGACATGGCCTTGTATGTCAGGCAGAGATCACCTCTGAGTAGCCAGTATGCAACCGAGTACAGCTGGAGTTTCTTCAGTCGAGCTGCATAGGGCATCTGTTTGAGGCCAGTGATCCTCTTGGTGAGGTACTTCTGTGATCTTTCCAGCTGTTGCAGGTGTCTTGTAAGGTACATCCCAAATGGGGCATTGTACTCTATGATGGGTCTGATCAGTGCTAAGTAGAGGGGCACAATGACCCTCCTTTGATCTGGATGCGAACCCTTTTGTGATTGGGTGGGCCACGTAGAAGGATTTTCTAACCACTTTGGCAATGTGATTATCAAAGGTGAGATTACTATCTACTTGGGTCCCCAGATCCCTTATTACGTCTTCTGTATTTAGAGGACTACCACCTATGTGGTAGTTTGTGGGTACCTTGTTTTTTCCAAAGGGGATGATTATACACTTTTTGGCATTTAGCTTGAGGCCATGATTTTGACCCCAGGTATCCGTCTCACTGAGATCCTTTTGGATGACGTTTGTGTCAGCTAGAGAGTCAATTATAGCCCCTAATTTGCAGTCATCTGGAATCTTGGTCAGCCATAGTCCTCCTGTGCTTGCCTGTACCTCTGAGAAGTATATGCCAAACAGGAGGGGTCCTAGGACTATGCCTGCGGGATGCCACTTGTAACCGGTTTAGAGTTGGACCTACCTCCCACAACTCTCACCATGTGGGTTCTGTCTGTGAGCCAGTTGGCAAATCATCTTGTAACATAGAGGTTTATGTTCATGCTGGTGAGCTTGTCTGCAATACCAGAATAGGGAATGAAGTTGAAGGCCTTAGCGAGGACTAGGTAGGCTGTGTGTACCACCTTCCC
The DNA here is from genome assembly GCF_019279795.1 of Protopterus annectens. Taxonomy (NCBI): domain Eukaryota; kingdom Metazoa; phylum Chordata; order Ceratodontiformes; family Protopteridae; genus Protopterus; species Protopterus annectens. Next base: position 746,264,945 of record NC_056734.1, on the reverse strand, counting down.
CTCATCTATAGCCTTGGTAATTGCCTCAAAGAAGTCCACCAGGTTTAGGAGGCATGATCTGCCCTTAACAAAGCCGAACTGGGTAGCATCCAGTGTTTGAATGTTCCCAATGTCTCTGTTAATGATTTCCATGATGATGCGCTCCATAGCCTTGCTGACCAAGCTAGTCAGGCTTATAGGGTGATAGTTCCTGGGGTTTGTTGTGGCTCCACATTTGTGGAGTGGAATAACCATTGCTGTGCACCTTTCTATGGGTATGTAGCCTGTGGAGAGGCTGAGTTTGAACAGTGTGTTTAGGTGAGGGGTTAGTTCATCTTTGAGCTCATGTAGGACGTAGCCTGGGACACCGTCCAGTCCCATTGATGCTGTGTTTTTGACTTTGGCGAGGGCTGTTTTAACCTGAGTGTCTGTGATTTCAGGGACTCTACATTCTTCTGTTATGGTTATTGGCCTTTTGGGAGTGAGAGGGGGTGAAGTTTGCACTGAACCTGTCTGCTGGGATGATGGTGATATCGGTCAGTTCAATGTATTTTGTGCCATTCTACCTAACTCCGAGCAGATCTGAGCATTGCCACTTAGATTCTTGACATAGCTAAATAATGCTTTGTGGTTATCTTTGGAGTCCTTGGCAATTTTTCTTTCAAAGCTCGCCTTGGATGATTTTATGAGGGATCATAGTTTCTTGCTGATACTGATAAGGGCTGTCTTCCTTTTTTGGGATTTTACTCTTTTCTGTATAGTTTCCTCCTTCTATGGTATAGCTTGTTTATGGCAGGAGTCCACCAGACTGGTTTCCTTTTCTTGGAGGAGTGAGTCTTGGTTTTGCTTGGGATGGCACGATCCATGCATTCTTGTAGGTGCCTGTAGAATGCATTAGTAAAGGATTTTGCAGCTTGGACAGCATTATCCTTCAGCATGGGAGCTTTTAAACTTTCCACCTCGGTCTTAAGTAACGTGAAGTTTGCTTTTGAAAAGTTTTTCACGGTGGTTTTCTTGTCTGGGGGGTGGGGGTGGAATATGTATATCCAAAGTGATTTGTTTATGGTCAGATCTAACCAGTGAGGGATTGACATCTGGTGTGAAACTCCAGTCTCCCATGTTGGTGATGACCAGGTCCAATATGCTGTCACTTCTGGTGGGAGTGCTGACCAGTTGAACCAGGGAGTTTGAGTTTATAAATTCTAGGAAATGTTGGGCAAGGGAGTTAGTACTTGAGTTGTTCTCCCAGTTAATGTTTGGGTAATTGAAATCACCCAATATTATGGTGTTTGGTAGGACCTTTATGTTTCCCAGTGTTTCCAGAAATGTGGAATGGGGATCCTGGGACATGGTGGGTGATGGTAGCAAGCTACAATTTGAATTGCAGTTTTGCCCATTGTTAGTTGCATGTTGATGATCTCTGAAGCATCGTGCTGTGGCACTAACCTGGAGGTATGGGTACCCTTGATGAATATGAATACGCCCCCACCTTTTGTATTTCAGTTTGGGTTCTGTGGCTGAAATGTATGGCATGAGTTGTAGCCTGGTAGTGCTGGGGTGCTCTCTGGAGCCAGGTTTCTGTTACTGCACATGCATCGATTTTCTCCATACTGAGGAGTGCCTCGAGTGCATGCATTTTGAGGTTTAGACTTCTGGCATTGATTAGCATCACCCTCAGTATAAAAGAGTGAGAAGGGTATCAGGTGTTGCTGTACACTTACAAAAATGCCTTTAAAGGAATAAGCAGAAAGATGAGGCAATGTATTTAAGCTTCTAAGAACTTGGAATTTAAAACTTAACAAAAATATATCTTCCAGTGTTATTTACTTAAGTACACTATATAAACTTACAGCAGGGAAGCAAATGAAATCAAGTCACATAAATAAATTGTCAGACATAACATTGTAATACAACAAGGTACTGACATGTGTCATCACCCTTGATTCACATGAATGAAAAGAAGTAATGAATCTGGTTGAGTTAGAGAATAAAAACACAGTTTAAGGATATGCTGTCAACAGTAAGAGAACAGAAAGGAATACTGCCTGAGGACATCTATGTGGAAGAAATGTGATAAATTGGAGTGGTTTATGAAGAGGAATTGAATAATATTTGTAGAGTTTTTCTACAGTTTTGCAAGCCAGGAGTCGAAGAAGAGGAGTGTATATACTGTAGTTGTTTAATTTCTCATTTCTCATAAGGATAATTAAGTGTAAGCAATGACATAAGTATAGTATACATGGATTTTGACAATGTGAGTAAAGTGTGCATAAATAGATGTTGTAGGAGAGTATGTAACTAAATATTTAGTACTGAATGATGTATATTTACTTTTATTTCCTCTTTATCTCATTTCATTCTTAGTGTGTGTGTGTGTGTGTGTGTGTGTGTGTGTGTGTGTGTGTGTGTGTGTGTGTGCGTGCACGTGTGTGTGTGTGTGTGTGTGTGTGTGTGTGTGTGTGTGTGTGTGTGTGTGTGTGTGTGTGTGTGTATCTTTAAGGTTGTAAAGCAGGATATCTCTGTTGGTTTAATTTCTCCAAATCTTTTGGGTATCTAATACCATGCCAGGAATTGACCCCATTCCTATGTCAAATTATGATTGAAGTTTGTGAAATTAGTATTGTTTCTGTCTTTGATGATAGTGAAAAGTACTCTTTGCATAGCCTGTAATGTGCCCAGAACTGACTCCTACTGCAATTCATATGGAGTTACATTTATCTGTAGCATATCAAAATATCAATAACTAACTGGATAAGGACAAAAACAGACCAAGAACCAAACAAATAGTGAAAGACACAGCAGGCACCTTCTTCCATGAGTCAAATTTTATTATATTAAACAGCAGTTAAGAGCTTTCATCCTGAATGGGACTTCCACAGAACTGTCAATTGGTTTAAATACAATTCTGATATCATGTGACCTATTAGAAAGCTGATTCATTTTAATTTTAATTTGATACTGAGGTTAAAATCCAAAATCCATAAATGCCTAAAACATTATATGCACACTATAAAAAGTCTGAACACCAAATTATGTTTAAAACTAATACTACTACAACTAATAATAATGCAATAATTTAACAAATATAAAAGAATAGCTGGATATAACTTTACTGATTCACCCAATTAAACATATAAACGTTTAAACTTAAGTAGTATGGTGATGGAATTCAAACCAGGGGCCACTGTAGCATTTAATCTTATTTGTCAAACTAATTCTTTTAACAACAAGTGTCCCTCAATGATATAGCCCCTCAGATCTTTTTTTTTAATACGTTCAATCACTACAAATTTAAATTTGTGTTTAGGGTGTCCTTGTATATATCTATATAGCTCATTAGTATTTCTTGCGTTTTTAAATTTCCAGCTCATGCTCTTAAATTCTTTCTTTCAATTTTCTGGAAGTTTTACCTATATAAAAGGAAGGCCAAGAGTCACAACTAGCTGCATAGACAGTCCGGCTGGAGTCACAATTAAAATATCCATGGACTTCATAGGTCTGTCCCTTAATATTAAGTGAGTCTCCAACCAAAATAAAATTACACTGTCTACGGTGGCCACATTTGAACATGACACACTTGACACGATCAACATTTTTCTCAACTATTTCTTTAAAACAGTTGGGAGCCCACACTTTAAGAAATTATCCATCAGCTTATCACACTCCACCACAAAAACATCTTCATCTGAAACTAATTGGGCTAACCTCACCAGTTGCCCTTTAACCACAGATTCCTGATTGGAATTAAAATTGAAGTTCTGAATAAGAGGCAAAATGGAGTATATGGCCCTCTGTTAAATAAATCATATCAAATGGGAGGAGAAAACGACTTTAATAAACCTCCCATGGATAGAACTGAAGGGCAAATGATGATTGATAAGCCTTTTATTTTAATCTGTGGGTACATATAATATTGTGACTTGCATTTTGGATAACTAGTTTGTTTTATCTACAGACAACCAATTGAGGAATTCTTAGGGGTCAAGCCAAAATATTGTTTTAAGGAAATAGTTGAAAAGAATTTTAGTCATGTCAAGTGTGTCAAGAAGTGGTCATTATTAACAGTGTAATTTTATTTTGGTTGGAGAGTCATTTGGTGTTCAGAATTTTTATAGTGTGTATATAATGTTTTAGGTGTTTTTGGAGTTTGGAGTTTAACATCAATAACAAATTAAAATTAATAAGTTTTTAGTAGGGTCATGTGATAGAACTGTATTTAATCCAAGTTAATTAAATGACAGTTCTAAGAAAGTCCCATTTGGGATGAAAGCCCTTAACCACTGTTTATTATCATAATATTTGGTTCATGGAAGAAGGTGCCTGCTGTGTCTTTCACTATTTGTTTGGCTCTCAGCATATCAAAATATGACTGTAGATTCTGTTTTTTGAGACTATTGCTCCTACTACTGTTGGAATAGTATGGGCAATCTTCTTCTACACTGCCCTCATTTCTGCCTGCAAATCCTGGTATTTTATGACTCTGTGTTTCTGTTTGTAGGACACTGTAATTACTCAGTGTAGCAAATTTCAATGATCAGTGCTACTTTTGTCTTGTTTTTATGGACTACTGTATCTGTTTTTCCTCGCATCTATTTCTTTGTTGGTAATGGGTGATCCCTTGTGATATAAATTTCACCATTCTCCATAACACTTTGTAGCTCATGTTTTCAAGGCTTCTCAGCTACTTCAGTATTGAATGTTTGCACAATTCCTGATGCAATAGTCAGTTCCTATCTGAGTTAGAGGAATATGTGACAGATCTGTTTTAAATAACAAAGCCTCGGTCACATCATTATTATCTGATCTGGTGCTCAATAACTGAACTAAGCAAATTATGTTAGCACTCTGTGATGAAGTCAAAATCACAGTCACCATTTTACATATGGTGGAATAAACTTTAACTACAACTTTCAGAATAACATATCCTAATCTTCTACTTTTCTGTACAAGTACAAATATATATTTTCATGTCCGAGGATGTCAAGTAGTAAATGCTGACATCAGTGAAAATGCTGGAGCACATCCATCCAATGTTTACAAAGAAATTAGATTATAGAGGGTTTGACAGGAGAGCTGATTGTCCTTCAGCAAAAAGATTAGGAGAATTAGGAAGAGCAATAAGCAGAGATGACTGTCTATGCATGAAGCATAGTAATTGATTGGCCTTACATTAATGAAAGTGCCATTGAGAATCAAAGCACAAAGCTAATTGTTTCCACATGAAAGGTAATCAGTGACTGGGAGTTTCAACAGATCAATGGTGTTGTTCTCTGCAAAAAGTAACCGCTGATTAATCAATCAATCAGTCAGACAGAAGAGTGTGCTGGCTTGCATGAATGGTAATTACTTACTGGGAGGAAGAGGAATTTAGAGAATAGAATGTCTCTGCCAAAAAGTAATCATTGATTTGGAGGATAAACCAGAACAATAGCTGGATTTGCTATATATGAACATTAGTAAATGCATGGGTACCACTGATGTCATTGGGGGAGGGGGGTGATCCTCACTGCAGATGCTACCTTATTAAGAAGACAACTAACTACCACTAATAAGCACCTTATTGTAGAAGAAATTTGAGGGTTTTCTCTTTGTAAATTATATCTTATTCAAGAAAGGGCTTGGACTATGGGGGAGTATTTTTTTATTTATTTATTTTTTACTGACATTGAGTGCGAGTTGAACTAAAGAACCGGATACGATCTCAGTCAGAATGATACAGAACAAAAGGTTAGCCACCAGGACTAACGTGTCTAAAAACTAAAAAAGTTGGCATATCTGACAATTTTTTAAGTTATGCAGAAATTAACTTTGCCAGCTTTGCACAAACCTAATAAACTGTATGTGCAAAACAAAAAAGTGTATAGGTTCATAGGTAGGTACTAGACTATTAGCCCTAGGGCCTATACAAGCCTAGCCAAAAAGGTACCCTGGCTTTCGCCACCCAAGAAAATTATTTTTCTGTGCTCCTGTCAAGCAGAGCCACAGAGGTGATCCCTGGGGTGAATTTCTTATTTCCCATCCAATCATCAAGATTTTTCTTGAAGGGTGCTAATGAGGAGCTTTGTTGATATAGATAAGTAGTTTGTTCTAGAGTATGCAATTTCTCTGGGACAGGAATCTATCCCTCCAGCATGTTCTGTTTATTGTGGTGACAAAGTTTAGGTCCCTAGAGCTTGTAGCTCAGAGAGATTGGGATTTCTTTACGTGGAGCATGTCCAACAGCTCTGGGTTTGACATAGCTTTGTATGTTAGGCAGAGATCGCCTCTGAGTAGGCGATATGTGACTGAGTAAAGCTGGAATGTTTTGAGACGGTCTGCGTAGGGCATATGTTTGAGGCTGGTAATCCTCTTTGTGAGGTATTTCTGTGGTGTTTACAGTTATTGTAGATGTCTTGTGAGGTACATACGAAAAGGAGCATTGTACTCTATAATGGGTCTAATGAGTGATGAGTGGATAGGAACAATGACCTCTTTTTTCCTGGATGAGAAACCTTTTGTGATGAGGTGTGCCACGTAGAAGGATTTCCTGATTACTTTGGCAATGTGATTATCAAAGGAGAGACTACTGTCCAGCTGTGTCCCAAGGTCTCTTATCACACTTTCAGTGTTTAGTAGACTACCACCTAAGTGGTAGCTCATGAGTACATAGTTGTTACCAAATGGATGACAATGCACTTTTTGCCATTGAGCTTAAGGCCATGCCTTTGACACCAGGCATCTGTCTCAGTGAGGCCCTTTTGTTGGATGTCCACATCGTTAGGAGTTTCAATTATGGCTCCTAGTTTGCAGTCATCTCTGAACTTCATTAGCCAAAGATCTTCTGCATTAGCGTGTACTTCAGAAAAGTAGATACCAAATGGGAGAGGACCCAGGACTGAACCCTGTGGCATTCCACTTGTCACTGGTCTGAAGACAGGTTTGTAGTCTGCTACTTTCACATTGTGGGTTCTGTCAGTGAGCCAGTTAGCAACCCGTCTTGTGACATAGGGATTTATACCTAGTTTAGTTAGTTTATCTATAATTCCAAAGTAGGGATGGTGTCAAAAGCCTTGGTGATATCTAGATAGTTTGTGTGAACCACCTTACCCTCATCTACGGCTTTGGTGACTACTTCAAAGAAGTCAATCAGGTTTAGGAGACATGATCTGCCTTTTACAAACCCGAACTGGGTGGGGTCCAGAGTTTGGAGATTACCATTGTCTTTGTTTATAAGTTCCATGTTGATATGTTCCATGGCCTTGCAGACCAGGCTCATTAGGCTAATAGGGTGATAGTTCATGGGGTCCGTGGTGGCTCCCCCTTTGTGGAGTGGGATAACCATTGCTGTGCACCATTCAGTAGGCACAAAGCCTGAGGTGAGGCTATGACTGAACATGGTGCTTAGGTGGGGTGCCAGTTCATTCTGTAGTTCATGTAGAATGCACCCTGGAATGTTGTCAGGTCCCATGGAGGCTGTGTTCTTGGCTTTGGAGAGTGTGTTTTTTATCTGTGCAGCCATAATTACATGAACTTTGCATTCTTCTGGTATAGAGATGAGCCCTTTAGGGGGTGGGGGTGGGGGTAACATTAGCACTGAACCTATCTGCCAGGATGTTGGCAATATCAGTTGGTTCTGTATATTTAGTGTCATTGTGCTGTAACTCAGCGCAGATCTGAGTGTTGCCAGTGTGATTCTTGACATAGCTATAGAATGCCTTGTGATTGTCTTTAGAATTAGTGGCGATTCTGTTTTCATAACTAGCTTTGGAGGATTTTATGAGGGATCTCAGCTTCTTACTGAGGCTGACCAGGGAGTTCTTTCCGGCATGGGATTTTACTCTTTTTTGCAACAGTTTCTTTCTTCTGTTGTAGAGTTTGTTTATGGCAGGGGACCACCAGATTGGCTTCCTTTTTTTTGGAGGATAGCATCTTGGTTCTGTTTGGGATAGCATGATCCATGCACTCGTATAAGTTCTTATAAAGTGCATTTGTGTAGTATTCAGTAATCGTACCTCTATTGTCGGACTGCATGGGTGTTGTGAAGTTTGCCACTTCTGTCTTAAGAAGGTGACGTTGGCTTTGGAGAAATTTTTTACGGTGGTTTCCCTAATAGGGGTTGGGGGCGGGATGTGGATGTCTAGGCTGATTAGCTTGTGGTCAGATCTGACCAATGAGGAATTGACCTCTAGTGTGGAACACCGGTCACCCATGTTGGTAATAACCAGTTCTAAGATATTGCTGCCCTTCTGGGGGTGTGGATAAGTTGATCCAAGGCGTTGGAATTTATGAATTCCAGAAAACGTTGAGAAAAAGTGTTGGTACATAAGCAGTTTTCCCAGTTAATGGTGGGGTAGTTGAAATCACCCATTATTAGGCTGTTGGGTTGTACCCTAATATTTTCCAGTGTATAAAGAAATGAGGAGTGGGAATCCTTGGGCATGGTGGGAGATCTGTAGCAAGTTACGATTTGGATTGCGGTCTTGCCCAGAGTTAGTTGCACTTCGATAATCTCGGATGCATTATGCTGAGCAACTAGCCTGGAGGTGTGGATATCCTTAATGAATATGGACACACCTCCACCTTTAGTGTTTCAGTCCAGGTTAGGTGGCCGAAAGGTGTGGTATGAATTATAGCCTGGTGATGCATGGGGGCTCTCTGGAGCCTTGAACCAGGTCTCTATCACTGCACAGATGTTGATGTTCTCAATTTTAAGGAGTGCCTCGAGTGAGTGCATTTTGAGGTTTAGACTTCTAGCATTGAGTAGCATTACCCTCAGATTTTGCTTGCTTGTACCTGTTACAGTGGTGAATTTGTCATTTGAACCTTGCCTAAAACAGGCACTATATGGCTAACAAGAGCCTTAGCCAGTATCCGGAATCCCAAGGGTGACAGGTGCAGGCCATCTCTGGCAAGGCATCGTGGTCTGTTGATCATGTCATTCCAGGCAGACAGATACTGGATCCCCTTAGAATGACACCAGAAGCTTAGCCAATTCTTGAAGTCAATCATTTTGTCCTTGTACTGTGGTATCATTTTGGGTGATGGCAGGATGCTACTCAGGGCTAGGATCATACCTGCCTGGGCTACAAGATCGGACAGCTCCTCTATGTCTCTTTTTGTGTAGTCCAGGGAGGTACGTCTTAGGTGATTCACAACAACATGGAGAATGACAGAGTCATATTTGTACTTGTTTTGGAGAGACCTGAGTGCGTGCATTATATGGCAGATCCTGGCACCTAACAGGCAGCTGACAGTAACTTTCTTCTTGTTTAGCCTGGTGAGTGGAACATCAGTGTGCCTGACTATAGCGCCACCTATGACTAGAGTGTTGGGTACGTTGTTATGCCTTATGGGCTGCGGTTGAGTGGCACACTGAGTTCGTGGGCTATGTGTTATTTGGGTTGTGTTGGGGGGTGGAAGTTGCATGTATTTTTGCTTTGGAGGTCTCTGTTGCTTGAGCAGATTTTTATTGAGAGCCTCTGTGACTGTAGGTGTGTGTTTTTCGTTGCTATGTGTGTGTTTTGGTGGTGTAGGTTTTGAGGACAATGTGATGAGTGTGGTGTGATGCAAGTGTTTACCTTCTCCTCTTGACTGTATAATCCAGTCTTGGGTGAAGAGAGCTTTGCTTCCAGTTTGTCTATATAAGTACATCTCTCATAGGTTGTAGTTTGGGTGGTACGAGGAGAGGGTTGTCTGTGTACATGAGGCTATTGCCGTATTGCCCCAAGATGCCCAGATTCATCAGGTAGACAGAAGAAAACACCGGGGGCTGACCCTTAGACATGCCTGGATAGGTGCTGATTTATTAAGTACTAAAATGTTTTATGGTCTGCACTGTTGTGTTTGTGTATATGTGTGGAATACATGTAGTGTTTTATGTATCAGTTGCATTGATTTGTTACTCCAAATCAGCTAAACATAAAATAAAATTAAATTAAATTAAATTAAATAAAATAATATCCTGTTTGGAAAGTAACAATTCCATTATTTGTCCTAACTGGTGATAATGTACTTTAAACCACAACTAGCAATATATAGTCTTAAGATGAAATTAAATGGAATAAAGTAGGTCTTATGGAGTATATTTATATATGAGCTATCAAAACATAAGCTTGAAATCACTGGAATTGTTGAACATCTGTTTGTTGACAGATATGTAGCTCCATTGTCAGGAGGGTGGAGATTATATGGGTTCTAGGAGCTGACATGTTCAGAGTCCTATAGTAAACAAGCAACGTTTCACCAAAACAGAGGAGAAAAGGAAAAACAAATGTGGGTTGACTTATAACTTCAGCTTTATCTAAGTTAGGTTTGTTATTATTTTAAGCTCCCTTCAGATGATTATTAGGTGTTTCTTGCTCCCCTACTCATTCAATGGGTTGCCAGACCCACCTTAGCCTCCCACATGCTGTATCCATATCATGTCCATGGCCCGTGAGGAGATTAAAGGTGCAGGTGCAGCATCTTTCTGCTGCAGTGGAGTATTGCCCTAACCCTATCACCCTGCAGTAGCCATGCAACCTCAACTCTGGCTACTGGTGCATTTATATATATATATATATATATATATATATATATATATATATATATATATATATATATTGATATAGACATATATATCTATATATGTCAATATGGCTTGCCACCCTGCTAACAGTTTTAAGGTGAGTGTTGGTTGTGTTTTTTTGTGTTTATTTTACATGGCTGGCTTTCCAAAAGTCGATCATATGGTCTCGATCATGTGAAAGTCAACTTTGTGAAAAGTTGACCATGTAAAGTAGACATATATATATATATATATATATATATATATATATATATATATATGTATATGTATATATATATATATATATATATATATATATATATATATATATATATATATATATATATATATATATATATATATATATATATATATATATATATACATACACACACACATATATATATATATATATATATATATATATATATATATATATATATATATATCTCTCTATATATATATATATATATATATATATATATATATATACTTTACTGAAAACAAACCCAGATAGAGATGTAAAGAAGGTGCTGATCCAGATATGGTGATGACAATCCAATGAAATAATCCAATTCAATGAAAAACCAAGAACAGCTTTATTTACAAACGTAAGCGCTTTCACGGAGATGTATTCCGCTTCTTCAGACGTACTACTAAACACTCATACATTTTCTCTTATATTGTACCACACAATTAATTAATCATTCAATAATTCAATAATTAACCCTCGTAATTGCAAAATTACAAAATTGAATATAGATAGTGATAGTTATAATATTTTATTTATGCCTTTTTTTCTATATGGTAATCACTGAAGATTCACTATCTATATTCATATTTATGTGTATATGTACTGGGAAGTGTCCTTTTTTATACTATGCATTGGTATTGTTTTTACCAACCCTGTTTTACAATTTTGTAATTTTGCAATTACGAGGGTTAATTATTGAATTATTGAATGATTAATTAATTGTGTGGTACTATATAAGAGAAAATGTATGAGTGTTTAGTAGTACGTCTGAAGAAGCGGAATACATCTCCGTGAAAGCGCTTACATTTGTAAATAAAGCTGTTCTTGGTTTTTCGTTGAATTGGATTATTTCATTGGATTGTCATCACCATATTTGGATCAACACCTTCTTTACATCTCTATCTGGGTTCGTTTTCAGTAAATTACTTGGGACTTGGACTGTTTTTGAGATATATATATATATATATATATATATATATATATATATATATATGTATATATTCTTGTGTAGTTGACACCCGAGTACAATGCCAACAACTGTTTGGTCGACTTATAGGTTGACAAGTGTGTGAGATCAACAAACCCTTTGTATGGGAATATTCCCTTTACGTGGTGATTGTGCAATCTCAGATTAGTATATATAGTTATCAGGTGTTTTGGGGGTGCAGGGTGACTATCTTCCCTACAAAAACACTTACCCTTGGTTTTGTCTGTTCAGGGGTAATCACTGGAGCATGCGCAGAAATTGTGAGTATTTGTTCATTCAGCTTCTGGGTAACAACATTGTGTCCATTCGATCAGGTCTCATACCACCCATACATACATGCATACTTATATGTACACACAATGAATATAGGACTGGATTTTGAAAAAAAAAGTTACCTGTTTCACTGCTCTAAAGTGTTTAGCAACTAATCATTAATAAGTTATAAACACTAAATTTTGGGTTAGAGAAACTTAATACTGAATGGTATAAATATTTCTTCTGCTCCTGTCATACAGTTTCTTAATAATTACTTATTTTATAGCTCCTCCATTATGTACGGAACGTAAAGTTTAAAACCAGAACTGGAGATGAAGTGTTTTTTGATATGAATGGTGACTCCCCAGCTGTATTTGATATTTTAAATCAGCAAATTTCTCAAGATGGTACTTTTACATGTATTAAAGTTGGAAGCTTTGATTCAAGTTTGTCTGCTGGAAAAGAAATTGTTATAAATGCAAATGCGATCAAATGGAATTCAGCTTTCTCTGGAGTAAGTACAGGAAGTGTGCACACACTTCAAGTTTCCCTCCTTTAATGTTTGCTAAGTAAGACACATACTGAAAAAATATATAACTTCAATGGGGTGTGTGTGTGTGTGTGTGTGTGTGTGTGTGTGTGTGTGTGTGTGTGTGTGTGTGTGTGTGTGTAAGTTTTCATTAAACATGTATTCTGATAAACAGAATGGTATAAAAATTTTTGTAATTTCTCTTCAGGCATAAAAATGCAGCTGGGAAGTACTGACAATAACCTGATACATTCCTATATAGTTATGCCACAGTTTTTAGGCATACTAGAGTTGGCTGTTTCTACCTGCTGCATTTTATTCACATCTGTTTAATCCATCTGTCCCCCCACAGCTCTCAGGTTGAGTTACGTCTCCTCTAATGGATGAGGGCTGGTGGAAAGGGCTTTTATTTCTATCAAATCTGTTTAGTAAAGACACACTCATAATAAAGCAAGAACTGTACCTTTTAAGCATTGTGAAATCCAATTTAGAACCACCTCCACTCTTTCTCCTTTGGGCAGGGAGATGTTTTCTTGCTCAGTGACTGACCACTACACAACTAGACTTCACTATGTATAATGTTCAATGCCTGCAATGTTGAATGTCATCGCCAGTTTCTTTCACCAGCCCCTGCTGGGCAAGTCTTGTTTCTGGGAGTTCACCTAGATTCCATTACAGTTTAAGGCATGTGGTCCACAAGATGTAGGAATGATCATTGAATTGTCTTCCTAGCTTATTCTAAACTATAGGAATTCAGCACAGAATTTCCCAGGTAAGAGAAAGAATCCAAGGGATCATTCTGTTGATCCCCAAAAGTCCCTGATGTACTGCTGAAACTGTCTCATGAAATTTAACATAAATGAGAGAACATTCATTTATGCTTTGTTGACATTTCACATTGAAAATGTCTATAACCACACTCAGTTTGAGTGCAAAACACCAATTCAGCACAATGGAAGGGGTGTTAACACAAACTGAAGCTCTAAGAATTGTCCAAACAAATGATTACAGCATTGCTTTGCCAAACTCTTTTTTTTAAGCTGTAGTGATATTTGACATAGAAAACATCCATAACCACACCCAGTTTGATTGCAAGCAGCCACTTTGGTACACTGGAAGCAGTGTTAACACATACTGAAGTCTGAAAAACCTTTCAAGGAAAATCATTACTGTCTTGCCTTCCCCAAGCATCCATTTAAGCTGTATTGACATCTGATCTAGAAAATGTCAATTACCACATACAGTTTGAGAACAATCCACTAGTTTGGTTCAACAGAAGTAGCATTTAAATATATTGAAGCTCTAAAACTGTCCAAAGAAAATCATTACAGTATATGTACTTTTGCAATGTTCTTTTTCTAGTGGGAGAATGACATAATGGTTAAGGTGTTTACCTTAAAGACCCAAAGTGCAGGGTTTGATTCTCACATGGGGTAACTGGCTAGGCTTCAAAAGGGCAATTAGCCTAGTACTAATCTATGAACCTATTCATAGACTCCAAAGTTATCATTCAGGTAGAACCAGTTACCTGGGTTGAAACAATCACCCTCAGGTATCCATTAAGCAGGATATATACCACAGTGTCTATTTTAGCACAACTGTAACTTGACACTGACCTTTGCATGCTTACCCAGCCAGAATAGCTATAGTCTACACTGTCAGCTTGCTGGCTCCATAGATTGTTTTTAGAAGCTCTAAGTTCCGCTTTGATCAGGCTCACTATGGTCCACTACTCTGCCACATATCCTTCCTGTCCTCACTATATCTACAGTTATACTAAGATTTAACATTATATTTTTTTCTAATGGTCTGACAGTCCAACAATCTAGAATGTTCCCAGAAAAATGGAAAAACAATGATATTGACAATTAACCCTGAAAGGAAATTACCACCACTAAGAAATGGGGTCTATATGATGAAATCAAACTTCCAAAATGTTGAACACCATAAGTTTGAATTTGGAAGATCGAATTCATATAACATCGACACTTCAAAACAGCAAATTTGCTGTTCCGAAAAACACACACATAACACAATCACACCAAACACCTTCAAAACCTACACTAAACCTAACATACACCACTATCTATGCACTGTCCTTAACCTAGCCCTAACCTTAAAGTCCGTCACTACCACACACTTACCTGACCTGTGCCCTAACCCTAAAGTCCGTCACTACCGCACACTTACCTGACCCGCGCCCTAACCCTAAAGTCCATCACTACCACACACTTACCTGACCCATACCCTAACCCTAAAGTCCGTCACTATCGCACACTTACCTGACCCGTGCCCTAACCCTAAAGCCCATTACTACTCGTTTGTACACTTACCTTGACCCTGTCCAAAAATGCTGAAGCCGCAGAAAGGGCCAACTGAATTATTTCCCTGGGAAAGAATTCGGGTTTCAGCGGCTTCGACATTCTCAACTTTCAAACTACCAAGTTTGGCCTTCCAATATTCGGCATTCACAACATTCAATTTTGTGATATAGACCCAAGAATTGGGATAGCTGATCCTGAGACTAAACTACTATCAAGCAGCCATGCAAGTAAGAAACAATGTGGATTCTATTTACTCTAAGTACTGCAATTGGTGGGGATAGCCCCTTCATAAATACCTGATGAGCACCTGCTAGACCACAAGAGACTGCTGTAAACTGTAATTTATGATTCTCTATTTGAGACCACAGAAACCTCCCAAGAGAAACTGCACACTGGCATATGTTACTGTCTGTCCATCAGATCCTGAATCTTAACCCATGCCCTTTGAGGAAGAAGGAGGAAAGCAAAATGATCAGTTACTGATCTGAATTTATTTTTTTATATTATTTTTGAATATACTAAACAGCTGAACTTATAGTGGCTAAACTGTTGAAAGGCTGAATGCGATATTGAGCTATGTTAGGGCCATCACGCAGTAGTCAGGAACATTAAAGATGTGGATGATACTAATGCTACAGCTACTAATATTAACAACAATAATTGCAAATAGTAATAAAATAACAGTAATACAGGTGACATGAATGGGTTTTAAAACACTAGAACATTTTGGGAAGCTACAATATAGATAACATGAATCAAGTTCAAAATTCAGTAAGACTGAGAAATATTACCTAAAGTTGTAAATAATATTCATTGTCAAGTCCAAAGTAACATAAATTGACAATACCCCAGATTCAACAAACTCTTTGCAAGAATAAGATTATTCTTGCATGGAGTAATTCATGTCCATTTAGAAGAACAGCGGGCCTGGAATATTCATGAAGGTGCACTGCTGTACTTGCTATATGGATGCAAGCCCATGAACGAGTAGAGGGGTCATGTCCAAGTAGTGCATAGACACTAAACGCACCCTCTACTCTTGGAAAGTGAGTACTGCACTTTCTAAGCTGAACTAGCATAATATTAGAGCTTTACTTTAATATTATGATAGTATTTCAGTGTCCACAGACAGTGAAAAAATGATCATTTCAGTGTCCACGGACACTGAAATAAAATTGGTAAAAGGAAAGCTATACAGGGGATGTGTGGCAGATTCTGTGACACACCCCCTGCTTTGCTAAAGTGCCGTATGACACTTCTGCAACCTGCTAAAGCAGGAAATGTGTGCAAATGCAAACATGATGGGGGATAAATCCCCCAAAAGTGACAAAACACACATATAGCCCTCACAAACATAGAAAGTTGATAGAAAACAGGTCATGCATTAGCATGAATTACAGAAGGGTCAAGGTCTGAAATCAAATGTATGCCAATATTTCCATCCAGTAGTGCATGTTAACAAAGGCACAAATGATGGGGGAATAAATAATACATTAGGGACACACCTGAAAAATTGCCTTCACACATTTAGAAAGTTGCTAGATAACAGGATATGTATTAGCAGGAGCCCCTGAAGATAGAAGCCTGAAAGCCAAATGAATTCCATTATTTCATGACTGCAGTCCTCAATGAGTTGTCAGAACACCACAAAACTCACTCATATAACATAATAATATAAAAATAATATATTTTTTTTTTGTTCAAGCCTAAGGAATGTTTAAGTATAGCTAAGCAGGTGTTCTCATTATGGCTGTCCTCTCAGCATAGCTTAAACATCCCCTATGAGATACATGCAAATATAGGTAACATTTCCAAGCTGCAATAGTGTAGTGGTAAGAGTCCTGGCTTTATATACATGTGGTCATGGTTTGAATACTGAGACAAAAAGCTTATTTTTCTATGGGAAAATAGTGTTAAAATTATATTTGTAAACTTAAAGTATGTAGCAACTGTTTTTTGTCAACCAGAGTAGTGTAGCAGGTCCAAAAGTGAGATGTCAGTCTAGAAAAGATGTGAAACCTCCATATAAACACAAGTGTCCCATACAGTATAGTCACACAAGAACATAATTTAGAGAAAGCGCATAGAGGGATGTTATGGAAGGCAAACATAAAATTATAATATGTCAGCAATGAGGAATCAATCCCACAATCCTGATACTTTATAAAATGAAATGTGAGCAATGCTAAGTAGTGCTCAGCTATGCTAATAAGGTGTAAACATTGCTTAAATATAAATGCTAAGCAATAAGTAGCCCAGCTAAGTGGATTTGTACATTGGTAAGCAGTGCTCAACATCTATCTCTTTAAGCACTGCCAACCTTAGCTAAGCGGGTTTGCCCATTGCTTAGTTTAGCTCAGCATATTCAAAATCATCGAATCATGACAAAGTGTGGAAATTCAGCCCTATTTAAACTTCACAGGCAGGAATACAGCCATAATCAGTTGTAGCTGATCACTGCAGGCACTATGGCTGGTGTTGGTGAGGGTACATGCTTTCAGATGCAGTGTTGGGGCATTCAGGAGTCCAGGGTCATGGTTGGACTCCTTGTGAAAGACCATGAAGAAAGACTGCTGCAGGACCAGTACCAGGGCTCACAATACAAAGCTGAGACCTGGGACCATCTCGCACATGATCTCACCAGTGCTACTGGCATCCCTTGAACTGGTGAAACAGATCTAGCAGCATTATGCTGACCTCAAGCATAGGAAGAGGGAGCTCTTGGACCAGTGGACCAAGATGCATGGGCACAGAATGTCCCAGAAGAGTGTAAGTATCAGTGTCACTTATTGTTCCCTAAATTCCAGCCTGAGTAAATGTTTCTTTATCACCTGTACAACCACAGATGAGAGGGCTGCAAACTAAAACTTGAACACCATATCACATCTGGGAAGGCAGATTCCAGTGGATCTGCCTGTCCCGCCTCATCTGGCCATGGCACCAGGCCCCAGCACCTCTGTCACCCAACCCGGGCCTTCATCTTCCATTGGTCCTGCACCACCTTCTGGAGGAACCACCTCAGGGGATGGGCATCGTCCTCCTGGGAGTGGGCACTGAGAGGAGACCATCACCTGTAAGTCAGGTACGGGGATTGGTGCACAGCATCCTCAGATCAGAGTTTGGTGATCAGCTGCACCAGCTTGAGGGCCACCTGGTGCAACTTGAGGGTCAGTCTGCCCTCCTGTACAACCCACAACACAGCCACCTTCGGGGCCATGAAGGTTCAGTGGTGACTGCTCATGGGTGGGGACCTCAGACGCACTGTATCCATTTGGGGGCTCATGTGAATCTGATTCCCAACCATCCTCCCCATCCAAGGTGTTTACCCCCCACATGTGTCATATACCACCCCTGTCTGCTGTCTTGTCTGTCTTCCTACCCAACTTACCTCCCCAACTGTACCTACTATCCTTCCCCAACATCCCACTCTCAGCTTTTAAAAAAAAGGGCAATCTTTTCCCACAAAAAATTATGCCTCATACATAGCTGTCCATTTTATACACATGTCCACTGCACTGGACACATGTAATCTGGTCCAATTGGCAATGCAACACATTATTGTAGTCATCACCCCTCTCTTAGGGTTTTGAGTCTCCAAATTCACTTCCACATTCTGTAGACATTCACAGCTGTTGCTGTAGAAGAAATGGACAGCTATGGACCTTTCCCAGACCCATCTTGCACATCCCTAGCTACCTTTCATAATGTACTTCCCTTCTTTTTTCAGCACTTTCCTATTAACCCTTTTTCTTTCTTTCAACAAAATTAGCGCATAGGTAAGCAGGAGTAAGCTCCGCTAAGTGAAGCTGAAATAAATTAACCGTGTTTTAGCATCTCACAAACCCAAGCAAACCTGCTTAAAAGTGCCTTAATCACTGTGTATCCAACAGCCCTTGTTCTGCCCAGCTACAAAGCAAGTAGCACTGCTAAGTCTCAAACCCAGGATGCGGTGCTATACTCTCACAGCAATATACTACTACACCAATTGAATTGTGAGCATTGCTGTTGCTTTTTCCAACTTATCACGCAGTCTGGTCATTTAACATTAATGAAAAAAACAGCAGTCTCAAGTCTAAAGCCCAGAACCCTATACACTAGAGTCAGAACAATGTACCACTACACCATTGCTGAGTTACAAATGGCATTGCTACTTTTTCAAACTTACCATGCAATAGTGGCATACAACAATAGTGAGAAAGCTCTGTGGAATCATTCATGTGTTGTCTAAACATACACACACGTATATATATATATATATATATATATATATATATATATATATATATATATAAATGTCGATACATAATATACATATATACACATTATTTCACAAAAAAACTTCTATCAACACCTTCAGCAAAACACCATTACAGACCTCAAAAATTTTGGGCAGGCATAAACAAACTGCTCCACCCTGGCCAAACCTCCACCCTCAACCCCTCAACTTGCAACCTTGAAACTCCAGAGGAAACTGCTAACATCATTAACAATTTTTTTTACCAAAACCATCCAATCATTAGCTAGCCAACTACCCCCCACCAGCTTCTTTCAAAACTCCTCCACAACCACTACCCCACTCCCTTTTGCCTTCAAACCTGTATCTACATCAACCATCTGATCTCTAATTAACAAACTAAAGCTGACTACCCTGGCAGCTGATCTCCTCCCACTAGAATATTTACAAAAAGGGGCAGATGCCATTGCATACCCTGTCTCGATCATAATAAACCGTACCTTGACTGAAGCCACTATCCTCTCTCTATGGAAGGTTTCCCATGTCATTCCCCTTCATAAAGGAGGGAATTCTTTAGATCTTTCAAATTTTGACCAATAACCATACTATCACCACTGGCCAAAATTATGGAAAAGTGCGTACACAACCGATTAGTGCACTTTTCACCCAAAATAAACCACTGGCCAGCTCTCAGCATGGTTTTAGGCCACACCACAGCACCACATCAGCCCTCCTATCCTCTCTAACTCTATCAACATCAACTGAAACAATAATAAACTTACCTCAGCTCTTTTTCTAGATCTCTCTAAGGAATTTGATATGGTCAATCACCAACTGCTTTTTCGTACCCTGAAGGAACTGTCATTGAATAGTAGCTCTATTAAATGGTTCCAATCTTAGCTGTCTGATAGACAACAAGCAGTTTTATGGCAAAATACCCTATCCACATGTCTACCCACTACTCTAGGAGTCCCCCAAGGCTCCATACTAGGACCACTTGATCTACCCACCATCATCCCTAGGCCACCTGCATCCAATACGCAGATGACTCTACTTTAATATGTACCGCCTTCTCATCTATTGAGCTTATGACCCTAACCCAGAATACTTTCAATGATGTAGACAAATGGTTTGCATACCATCAGCTTCTATTAACCCCCAGATAAACTGCTCATCTTTTCCCCCACCTGCAAATCCTCCTCACCATTCTTTACTATAAGTTCCAACAATGGTACAATCATATCCCCAGATACTCACACAAAACTCCTGGGCATCACAATCGATAACGCCCTAAAATATGATCTCCATGTCAATCTAACCATCAAATCTGTCAACAAAATCTGGGCTGCCTTACAGGATCAAACCCTTCCTCACCACTTTTGCAAGAACCATTATTGCTCGGTCCCACCTACTATCTACCCTCATCTATGCCTCCCCTCTCTTCACTAAACTGAACCAAGTCACCCACTTGCTAGCTGTTACAACCATATTGCTAGATTTGCTACAGATGCTACCTCTAGGACCCACCATTGTATCAACCTTACTCAACTAGGATAGCTGGAGTGGCCCAGTCTTCTCCGATACAACTAACTTATAATAACCCACAAAATAGTATATCAACCCGAAAAAACACCAGCACTAAATAAGATCATCAGACAATACAGCAAGCTGAGGTCACACTGCTCTGCTGGCAAACTGCTGGTACAAAGAACTAAGAGCATAAATGTGGCTGGGGACTCTCTATTCGCCAACTCAGTAGGCAAAACTTGGAATATGCTATCTGCTGAACTTACTCACCAATCCTCCTTAACCCAGTTCAAAAAAAGCCTCAAACTACACTTCCAACAGCATTGGCAGTGTCCCTGCTTAAACCTTGACTAATCACCACCCGCTGTTCCTGCAAACTCTCACTAAGCATTTCAGTCATAAACTCTAATAAGTGTATGAATTCTTGAAAGGACATAGCCCATTAACT
Organism: Protopterus annectens; assembly: GCF_019279795.1. Classification (NCBI taxonomy): domain Eukaryota; kingdom Metazoa; phylum Chordata; order Ceratodontiformes; family Protopteridae; genus Protopterus; species Protopterus annectens. The sequence goes on along the minus strand of NC_056734.1, from coordinate 746,243,883 downwards.
GCAGGTATTATTGTCTGAAATTGAAGCTGCATGATTTTGATGTTGTCTACTATGTTTTATCTATGTTTGTAACCCTACTGAAAACTGCATATTATACTTATCTGTAAATATTTCTATTGTTCCTAATGCATTTGTACTCTGCTTTCTGGAGCTTTCCCCCCGGGCCTCTGCTAAAAATGGACATATATCCAGTCGGACTTTCCTGGTAAACAAATGTAAAATAAATAAATAAAAATAAATATATAACTATATGAATATATATATATATATATATATATATATATATATATATATATACACACACACACACACACACACGCACACACACACGCACACACACACACACACACATATATATATATATAGATATATATATTTATTTATTATTTTGCATTTGCTGACCGGGATAGTCCGACTGGATACTTGTCCATTTTCAGTGGAGGCCCAGGGGGGGGAAAGCTCCATACATAAATACAGAAACACTGTTACATTAAACAAGTTAAAGCACTGTTACAGATACAATACACATGATAAAAGTCATTCATTCTGTCATATATAAATTTGATTTGTTATAGAGTAGCAATTAGGAAGCAATGTAGGGTGGCCAAAAGACCTCTTTAGCATATGTTTATATTGCCAGAGTTAGTCAGAATTAGAGCAAGGACATAGCCATTGCCTTTTAAAGTACGTTTTAGATTTATTTTTTTTTAATTGGTTTAAAACAGGTTCTGAGTAAGCTCAGCAGGAATTGAGTTCCATATTTTGCCAACAGAGTTGGCATATAGAAAGTCTCCAGATGAGTTGTTGCTTTTGAGGGTTTGGACTAGTAATTTGTTAGATGAGCGAAGTGTCTTGAGGTTGCTGTAAGGGGTGTTCATTTTTGTAAGTACAGGTGTGTTTTCAGTTTGGTAATTTTATGTGCTACTATTAGCTGATTGTACTGAAGTTGGATAGGCAATTCTAGCCACCCTTGAGTCTTTAGGTTCAGACAGTGGTGTGTTCTGTATGCTGCTCCAGTGGCAAATATAGCAATATGATTAAAGCAGCTAGAGAGTTTATTAAGGCCAGAATTACTCAAGTTCGTGAAGAGAGGGGATGCATAAAGGAGGATGGAAAGTAGATGTGCATTGGCAATTACCGTCCTAGCTAGTGGAGTGAGGAAAGGTTTGATCTTGTATAGTGAGACAAGTTTTTTATTAACTTTTTTAATAGTTTGATTAATATGCATATCAAACTTGAGGTTATTATATAAACATACATATCTATACATGTATTTATATAACATGCAACCATACCTCAGAACCATACCTATCAACCTCTTAGTGCAAGAAACCTGTACAAAGGCTGTACAAGGTGGGGGTGGGTCACATATAGGGACATAGTCCAAATATTGCTGTCATAAGCAAACATTTGTACAGCAACAGGGTGTGTTTCACTTGAAACATCTGAAGGATATGAGGATGGGAACTGACATGTTATGTCATTATTCACTGACATAAATCCTTGGACCATCACAGTGATTTACCAGAAAATACAAATAAACTGTGAAACAGAACCAAAGCATGGGCCAAACATCTGGACATTCTGTGAAAAGCCTGACAGTGGAGAGGTAGACTCAGAACCTCTTAGTGCAATAAATCTGGACCAAGCCTGACAAAGTGGGGGGAAAAAGGTATGATGATAGAGACATATCCAAAATATGTGAGTATATAAGGTGAGAAAGTTGCTGTACTGACACTGTAAGTCCTAACATATATTGACTGAAATATCACAGGTCTGGGACTCAATTGCTTCTCATTAGTTATTGACTGCAATCCACACATCATTTCACTGATGCATCAGGAATACAGAACAGTTATGGGGACCAGAACAAAGGTATTGGCCAGACAACGGTACAACTTATGAATATGTGGAGAAAACACAGCAGTAGGGAAACTGCACTGAGCTACCAAGCACCATCCAAACAACAAGCAGACTGATGTAACACTATCCAAATCCAGCTCTGTGGCTGTGCACATGCATTTGCAAATATAACAGGCACTACAGGAATATAACACCAGTGGAAAACAGACACTGGTGTGAAAGTGCATACCCACAAACAATTGCACCACAGTCATAGTGACATACCAGTAAGCAAACTGAACACTGCACTATAATGACAGTGTAAACACACATATCCCATTTCCACTCATACATTACCCATACATATACTGCCCGAAGTCACAGTGCAGTGGGAATCTGGAGATTTTACAGGAAATGTCATGGTCTGCCCATACAGATGATAGGGAACCAGAAACCGTAGCAGCATGCACAGTCAGATAGAAAGGGGCCATGACACTCACATGTACTGTACTCCCCCTTCTTCCACAGCCCAAATAACATGTACACACTACACTTCTACACAATGCTGACAGTCTGTTAACAATGGCCAGACATACACAGACATTTCAAATGTACGGTTTACCTCAAAGTGTACAGGCTCAGGACTTATATCTATGGCATCTTCCCCATAACATGTCTTTGGGTCTACTACATAACTGGGATGGTAGTAGAAATGAAGGAAATACATAATCATACTAAATACCTGTGAGCCTCGTGTCTATATTATATTATCAAAAATCCTTTAAAGCGAATGTGAAAACGCAGACACATATTGCGTGAACCGCGAATATGCCGAATGTACTAAACCACGAAATACAAAAAGTTGAATCCCCATAGTCGGCCAACTCCACCTCCCGCTACATACTGCCTACCCAAACAAAATAAATTAACCACATACATACACTAACCAAAACCTTACTTCTAACCCTAAAGTAAAGCACCAAACCTTACTTCTAATCCTACACTAAACCTTACATACATTACTATCTATGCACTTACCTTAACCTGTACCTTAACCCTAATGTCCGTAACTATCGCACACTTACCCTACAGCAATATACCAAAACAAAACAAATAATCCACACACATACATTTAACAAAACCCTAATTCTAACCCTACACTAAACCTTACATACATTACCTATCTATGCACTTACCTTAACCCGCACCCTAACCCTATGGTCCATAACTATCACACACTTACCTTACGGAGCTGTACCGCAGACGGGCCATCCATGACACTTCAACTTTTTGAATTTCGTGGTTTAGTACTTTCAGCATAATCCTGGTTCGCGCAATACGTGTTGGTGTTTTCACATCTGCTTAAAAGGATTTTTACTATTATAATATAGACCCATGAGCCTCTTAGTGCATGACATCTGGACAAAGCTGACATAATTTGAGGACAGAGGCCCAAACACAGGCGTATATTGGACATATTTCTGTTATATATTGAGACTGTTGCTGGTGTTAGTGAGTTTGTTGCAATATATCTTTTCTGAGAGATATGAAGTCAGTAATAGCAATGGATGTTAGTATTTAATGATTGCATTCCCCAGAGTCCCCTACTGATTTTCCAAGGACAATTACTGTCTGGGGAACAGACCAAACATAACAGGCAAACATCTGGCCAGTCTGTGGACAGCATGCCAGTTGAGAGGTATGTCAGAGACATATCACTGTCAGACATGTCATTCAATAAATGCATGCCCAGATGAACCCTGTCAATCTAGCAACCCTCCATGTGTATACAGCGCTAATGACATACAATATGTTCCTAATTCTGGAGCTTTGTCCCCCATGTTGTTATGCTGTCCACACATGCCCTGTCCAGTGTAGTATTCCCAACTGCTGTTGGTGAAGCTGTAGCCCCCACACCTCTGTAATGTCCATCACACAGGAAAGGAAAAGGGGCAAGGTCCACATGAAGGATATAGGTGACTGGCTGCAGACAGGTGATGTGCAGACATCACCCCCTTTCCCCCCCATAGGTATCCATGTGCATGTACAGCACCTGCACCCCACATGATCACAAAGCAGGTCTGTAATGCTCTCTCAAAGGCAACACATAGAGGTCTCCATAGCCTAATATCACTCCTGGCTGCATCCCACATGAACACAAGCATGGCTTCTCAGACACATTCTGCAGTGTGTCTACCACAGTTTGAGCACTGGTGTCATCCTATCTGCACAGAGGACAGACAGAAAGTAGATAGAAAACAGATTATTCATTAGCATGAATGTTCTGAAGGATAGAAGTCTGAAACTGTAATGTATGTCATTATTACATTACAGCAGTCCTCAATGACATGGCTAAAAAACGCAATACTCTGCAGTTAATATAATAATATGATATTAATATCCAACAGGAGATACATAAAAATATATAGAGCAAATCCCCAGAACAGGATAGTGCAGTGTTCGGGGTCCCAGCTTTGCATGCAGAGGTGCATGGTTTGAGCATTACAACAGACAATCCAATTTTAAATGGAAAAGCTGTGTTAAACATACTATTTTAATAGCGAAATATGTGGTAAATTATTTTTGTCAATCAGGGTACTGTAACCAATTTTAAATGGAAAAGTAGTGTTAAATGTACTGTTTTAATAGTGAAAAATGTGATAAATTATTTTTGTCAATTGGGGTACTGTAGCAGGTCTAACATGGAAGTGTGAGTGCATATAACATCTGGAACCACCCATGTATACCCAAGTGTCCCATACAGTATAGTCACATCCCTTACTACTATAATGACAGTTCATAGAGGCATGTTATGTAAAGGAAATCATATACACTTACTAAATGAAGTCATTACTCTGCTTTTTTCTAAGAATGGAATATAAGCAATGGTTACCAATGATCAGCTATGCTTAATAGGTTAAGCATGGCTCAAACATGAATGCTAAGCAGCAGGTAGCTCAGCTAAGTGGATTTGCCTACACGGGTTAAGCACTTATCGGTTTAACTGTGTGTTGGCATCACTTAGTGTTGTGCAAATCTGTGCAAACCCACTTACAACTGCTTTAATCACTCTGTTTCCATCAGCCACTGTTCTGCCTAGGAACAAAACAATCAGCCCTGCCAAGTCTCAAACCCAAGGCCCTGTACACCATAGTCAAAGCAATGTACCACTACATTTGAGTTGCAGGAATTGCTAATACTTTTTTAAACATATCAAGCAGTAGAATCATTCAACAGTAGGGAAAATATTCACTAGAATCAGTTAGCTTTTGTATTTAAATAAATTAAAAAAAAAAAAATATATATATATATATATATATATATATATATATATATATATATATATATATATATATATATGCCCATAACATGTAGTGGAGTCATACCTCACAACCATTCCTCTCAACCTCTTAGTGCAATAAATCTGGCAAAAGGATGTCCAAATGGGGGGACAATGGCCCAAACTGAGGACATATTTTAAATATTGCTCTTAGAAATATAGAATGTTGCCAGAGTAAGAGGGTTTGTGTCAGCATACATGTTCTGAAGGATGTGAGTTCTGAAACTGATATGTATGTCATCATTTACTGTCAGAAATCTTCAGATCATCACAGTGATTTACCAGGGATAGAAAAATAATGAATCTGTGGAATAGACCAGAAATCTGAGCAGTAAACCTCGACATACTGTAACAATACAGACATTCGAGAAGTAGGCTCAGAACCCCTTAGTGCAATGAATCTGGACCAAGCCTGACAAAATGTGGAGAGAAAGACATGAAAATAGGGATATATCCAAAATACTGGAGTAGATAAGCTGACAGTTGCTGCAGTAACACCCTCATGTCTGTCCTAACATATATTGACTGAAATAGTGTAAGTCCAACACTCAATTACTTCTCACTAGTTAGTGACTGAAATTCACACATCATCCCACTGATGTGTCAGAAATACACAACACTTATGGGAGCCAGGCAACAGTACATCCTACAGATATCTGGACATAACATCACTTTAGGGAAACTACACTCAGCTGCTAAGCATGTCACCAAGCACTGTCCAAACTACAGTCAGACTGAAGCAACACTAATCCAAATCCACTAGGGTGAATTACACATTTATTGGCAAATATATCAGGCACTACAGGGATATAACTGTACTGAAAAACAGACACCAGTGTGAAAGTGCATATCCACAACCAATTGCATAACAGTCACAGTGACATAATTGTAAGCCAAAGGAACAGTAAAGTATAAGGACTGTGTGAACATAAACATCTCAACATTTTTGGCACAAACACAGTACCCCTACATATGCTGGCCCAATTCACAGTGTAGTATGATGCCTGTCCGTGGTATGGGACATGTTTCAATCTGACCCTACAAACATATACAGCCGATAGACCACCAGAAACAGGAGCAGCATGCACAGGCAGATAGAAAAGGAGCCATAACACATGCATCCACCCCCTCCCTATACAGGCCAAATAATATTGACACACTACACTGATACACAATCCTGACAGTCTGTCAACAATTGCCAGGAATACACAGACCTCTCAAATGCACAGAGTCCCACAGAATTCCCAGACTTTCCCCTCATATATTACACCTCTTCCACATAACATGTCTGGCACTCTGATACATCACTGGGATGATATCAGGAATTTAGGCACTAAACAATTATATACCATACTTATCAACCTCTTACTGCATGACATCTAGAAAAGAAGCCTGACATAATTGTGGGACAGAGGCCCAAAAACAGGGGCTTATTTGAAATATTGCTGTTATAAACTGAGAACTTTGCTGTTGTAACAGGGTTAGTTATAACATATCTTTTCAGAGGGATATGAGATCAGAAACTCAAATGGAAGTTAGCAGTTACTGACTGCAATCCCCAGAGTATGTTACTGATTTTTCAAAGACAAAAAATGTCTGAGGAACACACTAAACATAGGATTCCAAACTCTGACCATTCTGTGGATAGCCCTACAGTTGAGAGTTATGTCAAACACATAGCACTATCGAAGTTAAAATCACGCATAAAGTCCATGTCCACACAAACCCTGTTAGACTAGCATTCATCCAAATGTATAACAGCAATCCTGTCCCTATGTCTGGAACATTCTCCCCCATTTTGTTGGTCTGTCTCCACAGTTTTGGTTGTAATAGGTATTTCCAAATACTCTCTGTGATGCTGTTGTTCACACACATCCATGAAGTCCCCCTCACTGGCAAAGAAAGGGACCAACACCCACATGAAGTACTCATTTACAGGAGTGTGTTGCCATGCCATTGGCTATATGAGTAACAACACAGCTGCTCTGCATGCAATTAGCAAGTGGGGGACACCAATTGGTGCTTGGGCCATCAGCTGCTCATGAGCATTACCTACAAAAGAGAAGCTGCTGCCTATGCAGAAAACAGATGAACCCTACATCCTTGAGAGAGAGAGAGAGAGAGAGAGAGAGAGAAACAATGAAAAGAAAAAAAAAAAAAACAAGCAAGATATAACCACCTATACTTGAAAAAAATAAAACAAGCATGTCAAACAAGTAAGCATGTAATGGACTGCAGTAGGAGGTATGTAAGAATGGGAAATAGGACCTTTAACATATATGTCTCAACAAGACTTGCTGTACTGATATATTGCTGATCAGAACCTATGGCCATAGCCTCTGGGTCTGTCTGCAGTGACATAAATCATAGGTCAGACCCCTAGTCACCCCAGGAAAGTATGCCTCACATATGACTATTACTGCAGTGTGTGTTGAACTGTACTGATTGTGACAATGCTAGGCCAGCTACTGGGATGTTGTACATATCCATATATTACTTGTGAATACAACTATGACATACTTGTTTGTCTCAGAAATGTAAGAGACCTATACATGGCATTTACATAGTAAAGTACTATTGCAGACATGTGTGTTGAACTGCATGTGATATACTGAACTCATACCATTAAACTGTCCAGCGTTATGCACACTGATCATATGTGTGCCTCATATTTGTAGTTATTTACTCATACAGTTGTGTTATGTCTGGCAAACCATTGGCAAATCTTGTGAAATACAACATTACAACATCTCCTTTTTCTTCTGGCTGTTCTCATTAGGGATCAACACAGTGGATCATCTGTTGCCATTTCTGCCTGTCCTCTACATCTTGCTCTGTCACACCAACTACCTGCATGTCCTCTCTCACCACATCCAGAAACCTTATCTGAGGCCTTCCTCTTTTCTTCTTACCTGGCAGCTTCATCCTTACCATCCTTTTCCCAATATACACAGCATCCTTCCTCAGCACATATCCAAACTGATGTAATCTTGCCTCTCTGGCTTTGTCTCAAAACTGTCCAGCATGGGTTGACCCTCTCATATACACATTGCTAATCCTGTCCACCCTTGTTACACCCAGTGCAAATCCTAATATCTGTAACTCTTCTACATCCAGCTCTGCCTCCTGCCTTTTTGTCAATGCCACTGTCTCCAACTCATATAACATTGGTGGTCTCACTACCCTCTTGTAGACCTTCCCTTTCTCTTTTACTAGTACCCGTCTGTCACAAATCACTCCTGACACTCTTCTCCACCCTCTCCATCTTGCCTGTACTCTCTTCTTCACCTGTCCTCCACAGTCATCATTACTCTGAAATCCCAATCATTTAAACTCACCCACCATTGCAAATTCTACTCCCTGCATCCTCAACATTCCGCAATCCTCCCTGTCATTCACGCACAGATATTGTCTTAGTCCTACTGACCTTCATTCCTCTCCTCTCTAGAGCATATTTCCACCTCTCCAGAGTCTCCTAAATATGTTCCCTACTCTCAGTACAGACCACAACGTCACCTGCAAACATCATAGTCAATGGAGAATCCTGTATGATCTTGTCTGTCAACCTGTCCATCACCATTGCAAATAGGAAATGGATCACAGCTGATCCCTGATGTCATCCCACCTCCATGTTAAATGCATCCATCACTTCCACCACAGACCTCAATGCTGTCACACCACCCTTGTACATATCCTGAACCACTCTTACATATATCTCTGCCACTCATGACTTCCTCATGCAATACAACAACTCCTGTCTAGACACCCTGTCATATGCTTTCTCTAAGTCCAGAAAGACACAAATCAACTCCTGACCTTCTCTGTACTTCTCCATCAATGCTGTCAGAGCAAACATTGCATCTTTAGTGCTCTTTCCTGTCATAAAAACATACTTCTGACCACTACTCATCACCTCCATGCTTAACTTAGCTTCCGTGACTCTTTCCCATAACTTCATGCTGTGACTGATCAATGTTATTCCTCTGTAGTTACTACAGTTCTGCACATCAACTTTATTCTTAAAATGATACCCAAACACTTTCTCTCCACTCCTCATGCAACCTCTCACTTTCCAAGATATCATTAAACAATCTTGTTAAAAACACCACTGCCATTTCCCCTAAACACCTCCATGCTTCCATAGGTATGTCATGTGGACCAACGAGCTTTCCAGTATTCATAATCTTCATAGCTATCCATAATTCATCCTTGGTAAGCCATTGCACATTTTGATTCACCATACCCACATCATCCAACCTTCTCCCTCTCATTCTCTTCATTCATCAGCCCCTCAAAGTACTCTACCCATCTGCTCAACACACTCCTCTCACTTGTGAGTACATTTCCCTCATTATCCATTATCACCCTTACCTGCTGCACGTTTCCTAGCTCAGTCCCTCTATCTAGCCAATTGGTACAAGTCCTTTCATTCCTCCTTAGTGTCCAATCTGTCATAAGACTCTTCATATGCCTTATCCTTAGGCTTTGCCACCTCTCTTTTTGCCATACACCTCATCTCCTTATACTCCTGTCTACTTTCCTCATCTCTCTCACAAACCCACTCCTTCTTCCCCAATCTCTTTCTCTGTACACTGTCCTGTACTTCCTCAGTCCACCACCAGGTCTCCTTGTACTCCTTCCTCCATCCACATGTCATACCAAGCACCTTTTTAGCTGTCTCCCTTAGTAGTTCTGCTGTACTGACCCAGATATTTGGTAAATCTTCACTGCCAACCCAGTGCCTGTCTTAACTCTTCCCTGAATTCCACCTCACAATTACCCTTTTCCAGTTCCCACCATTTGATCCTTGGTGCTGCCCTCACACTCTTCTTCTTGATCACCAATGTCATCTTACAGATCGACATTCTATGCTGCCTAAATACATTTTTCCCTGTCACCAATTTACCGTCTCCAAACTCCTTCAAACTGACCCTCCTATATTGGATATATTCCACCTGTGTGCATCTTCCTCCACTCCTGTATGTCACCCTATGCTCCTCCCTCGTTCTATAGTACGTATTCACCACAGCCATGTCCATCCTTTTTGCAAAATCCACTACCATCTCACCATCTGCATTCCTTTGCTTAACACCATACATACCCATCACTTTCCCATCCCCTCTGTTCCCTTCACCAAAATGCCCATTGAAATCTGCTGCAATCACAACTCTGTCACACTTGAGTACAGTCATCACCATGTCATCCAACTGACTTCACATTTCTCTTTCTCATCCATCGCACAACCAACTTGCGTAGCATATACACTAACAACAGTCATCATTACACCATCAGTTTCCAGCTTCATAAACATAACTCTATCAGACACTCATGTCATTCTCCAAAAAAACTCTTGGCATACTGTTCCTTCAGGAGAACCCCTAACCCCTTTCTCCTCCCATCCACACTATGATAGCACAATTGTGACCTGCTTCCCATACACCTAGCCATACTTCCCTTCCATCTGGTGTCTTGCACACACAATATATCAACCTTTCCCTGGCCATCATATCAGCTAGTTATGTCCCTATACCAATCATACTGCCAACATTAAAAGTTCATACCCTCACTAACACACTCCTAGCCTTTCTCCTCTCTTCCTGCCATATGAGTGTTAGACATCTTCCAGGGTATGGCTGTCAGTGCAAAGGCTAATGTGCTATTGAATGACTCAAGTCTGTTACACAATATTAAGACAGTGTCACTAATTTTGTCCCATTGTCCCCCATGTATTTGTGGCATCCTACAGATGTCCCGCTCTAACGGGTTGAGAGAGCAGACTGGGCAGCAAGAGGGTGAATACAGAGTTCTATACTGACACAGAACAGAAATGCATATCAGGTATTACCTGTGCACATGTCAGTATGAGTAGGTGTATCAGGCCACCTCATAACAACAGACATGGGATGCAAAATGTCAGTTAAAGAAGCTGTAAATGTTGTATATGTGTGTAATCTTAGTTACTGAGCATCCAACAAAGTGACATTTCTAGAGTTACTGGTTGTTGCATTGCCCTGACACAGCCATGGGTACTACAATAAGCATGATTATCAGTTTGAAATTGGAGAGGTGCCCAACTTTGTGTCCATGCCTACTACAAACAGCTATATGAAGACCTGCACAGTTGTATGAGCTCAGCAATACCTTACTTGTAAAACCTGCCTCCTCCAAGGTAGAGTAATCCCCTTTGCTGGACAGCAGCAATACACAAACTACAGACTTGGTCCCTATATTGGCTGTACAGGGCAAAGTAGGAGCAGGCACCAACCTGGCATCAAGTCAGCCATTGTCTGAACAACCATATAAGGTCACAGTTGGATTACTGTAAGGCTAACTATTAGTACAAATTGGAGACATCCACCAAAGCCAATCACAAGGCCTTCTTCCCATATGTTTGCAATCTCAGAGGCAACAAACCAACCCAACCTGTAATGGTGATCAGTCATACCACATACACACACAACATAGCTATAGCCAACCTGCTTCAGATAGGGTTAAGGCAAACATCCCCCCTTGGCTCAGCATCACTATAGGTTGATATGCAGAGCACCCGCAGCCCTCCCCTCATCACCAGTGAGCAGGTACATATTGCCTACTGAGAGGCAACAAACGTTAGTATTCATGGGACGTGATAACATCCCTCTCTGCATCCTACATGAACTCAGGCATGTGCTTCCAGCTCCATTACACACTGCAGTCACACCAAGCCTCAGCACCATCCACACCTCATCCACATGGAAGATGGCCAATGTCATCCAACTACACAGACCTGAACAAGGAATAGAGGATTATGCAATTAATTGGCCCTCATTGGGGGGAATATGACACATCAGGACCAAAAGTGCAATGCAAGCTGATACTGTGCCGATAGATTTCAGGGGTATGGAGTGGTTGTGAGTGGTGGCTACTGGTATTGACGGTGCATGTACATACTGTTGCCAAATGTTTGGGGTCCTGTGATGTTTTTCCCTGTTTGTGTCTTCCAGGTGCAATGTCACATCAAAGAAGGACAGCATTTTTAGCGGCTGAAACAAACATTATCATCAAAGCCATACTACCGCACGATGCAATACTGTTTGGCCAAAGCTAGTGACATCTGTGGGAGAGGACCACCCTATGGGACAACCTTGTCCACAGGGTAAATTATGTCAGCCTGCATGCACGTACATACGAGCAGATCCACCATTGTGCAACTGACCTCATACGCTATGCCCGGCAAAGGGCTGTTTCCATGGCCTGGGACTGCACAGCTACAGGTGCAGGCCCGACCATGCAGTCCCCACTGACACCCACCGATGAGCTCCTCGCCAACCTTGGGGCAGCCATCCCAGTACACTATCAGGGTACAGACCCCTGCATGCTGGAGGTGGGTGGCACACAGACAATGGATGAGGAGCGTACAGGTAAGGCCCCAGTGGAGATTAGTAGACTAGTGTAGCAGACATACTTTTATGTGTAGAGTATCTACATACATGTGTCAGATCAGACTGCAGTTGTGGATTAGTTTTCTAATGCACAGAAGTGCACATCTATGGCGAAGGACAGCAAATTGTGTAGTATTGGGGGTTGTACTGTAAATGTGCAGACATGCTGCATCCATCCTGTAACAATATCCCATATGAGTCTGCTGACAATGCTTCTCTCCCACAACTCCCTTGGTCCCTCTGTTCTGCATATGGGACAGCAGCCTGAAGCTGAGTATGGAATTGTTCTGTTGTGGTTTGCCAATACCCCAGGCATGTGAAAGGCATGCAATTTACCATGCACACAACTGTCACTCATAGCTGTATTGCTTTATGTGCATGTTCACTTGTGGTAGGGTTAACTGCATTGTATCACAGTGGTCACTACAGGGGACTATCTGAAGAGAATGCAACATCCCTGTAGCATATCTCACAACCTTCCATAGGTTCATAGGTTCATACTAGGCTATCTGCCCTAGGGCATTTATAAGCCTAGCCAGAATGTGTTTGGCTTTCGCCACCCATTTTAAATTTATTTTGCTATGCCCTTTTTCGAGGTTAGTATACTGTGCCTCTGTCTAACAGTGACACAGAAGTGATACCCGGGGTAAACCTACGATCTCCCATCCACTCATCAAGATTCCTCTTGAAGAGAGTCAATGAGGGACTCTGCCTAACCTGGACTGGGATTTTATTCCAGAGTGAAGGAAGCCTCTCAGTGCAAGACTTCTGGACAGATACCAGGAAAATGGGGGGGGGGGCAAATGGCCTATGGTAGGGACATGTGTGAAACAGTACTCTTATACAGTGGATATAAAATGTGTACACACCCATATTAAGAAGCCAGGTGTTTGCGATATATACAAATTGAGACCACAATATGTCAGTCCACACCTTTTCCAACCTTTAATGTGACCCATAATATGAACAATTCACTTGTAAAACCAACCAATCTGTTAGACACCAAATATGAGTATACAAGCCTTACAATAAGCTGAATGCACGTGTGTACACCCTTCAGATTATATTGTATTGCAGCAGCTTGTGATTTACTGACAGCATTCAGTCTGCTTGGGTACGCAACTGCCATCGAGTAAATGCACTCTGAGTACCATGAAATAACAGTCTGCTTTCCAAGTAGGATATTCATGACATTTGTTCAGTTGCCTGCAACAGCAACAACCATGGCTTGCTGACAGCTTACAAAGCAGCAAAGTGATTTCATATCTGAACGTTATCACTCAGGAGTAGGGTACAACATTACCACAGCATTGCATACACCATGGAACACAGTGGAGACAGTCATCAAACAGTGGATTGAAAATGGGAGGCTGCCAGGAGACATACAGCAACACTGAGGGTGTTGCAGGAATCTCTTGCAAGTAGTGATGTTGTGTAGTACATGTGAGAACAATCTCCCATATTCTGCATAAGTCTGGCCTATGGTGCAGGGTCAAAAGATGGAAGCATTTCCCCACACCAAAAAACATCCAGGGGTGGACACAACTTGCAATACAGCACATTAAGTATCCCAAACGCATGTGTGAAAATGTGTTATGGTGTAATGAGGCTATGGATCGACCTCACAGCCACAATACCAAAAGGTACGTGTGGTGCACAAGCAGCACCTTTCTTCATCTGAAGACCACCTTCCCCATGGTAAATCACTCTGATGGCATTGGTCTGCTGTGAGGATGCTGTTCTAAAGCTGGAACTGGGCCTGTAGTCAAAGTGGTGGGAATTCTGAACAGTTCAAAATAACACTCAGGTCTGGCCCACATCCATCAGGCATCTGCAAGAAAGCTGAGGATGGGGCGGGGTCTCAACATTCAATATGACAAATACCAGAAGCATGCCTCCAAAGCTACCTAAGAATGGCTCTACCTGAACACACTCATGGTTATTGATTGGCCCAGCCACAGCCTAGAACTAAACCTGATAACAAAACCCCAGTGTGATGTAACGAGGGCTGTGCCCATGAGCTGCCCTTGCAATCTGACAGAGTTGGGGGACCTGTGCAAGGAAGAGTGGCCAAATAATGCCATGTCAAGATGTGCCATGCTGATAGACACCTTCCCAAGAAGAGTGAATGTTGTAAGTCACTTACAAGGAGCTTCAATAAAGTATCATTTTAAGGGTGTACACAGTTGTGCAGCCACCATACTGTACATATTTCAACAATTATATTTTACACGTAACACATTTGTTTGCTTATCGATTGGATTGCACAGGTCATATGTCACATAAAAGGTGGTTAATATATTTGAATGCAATATTGCGGTCTCATCTTATATATTACAAGAACATGGCAAGTTAACAGGGTTGTGTACACTTATCATATCCACTGTAAACTTAGAAGGTTGGTGCTGTAACAAGAATTGTGTGACCATACATTTACTGCTGGTTTAGAGGTCTGAAACTGAAATGTATGCCATTAATCAATGATGTCACTCCTCAGATCATCCCAGTTATTTGTGTCTTTCGGCTTTTCCTGGTTAGGGGTCACCACAGCGGAACTCCGGTCCGCTAATGATTGGTAGTGGATTTTTACGTACTGGGTTACCAGCCCTGACGCGCAACCTTCAACGAAGGCATGCCCCATTCACGTATGCCTCCACACAGAAGATTTTCTAGCTGAGAATCGAACAGGACAATGTCTTGCTACGAGGTGACAATGCTACCTCAGCACCACCACCACAGTTAGATCATCCCAGTTATATGTCAGACAAACACAGGCATTATGAGAAATAGAGCAAACATATGAGCCAGACATCTACATATCCTGTGAGGAACTGTACAGTTGTGAGCTATGTTCTGTAGTACTTGCAACTGTGCTATGCAGGTGAAAAGCAATGATGTGTACATGGGTGCAGTGTATGCTGGGGAAGGGCCATCACCTACTAACACTACTCACATATTCCAGAGCTCTATATTGTTAGTTACATGTAGTAAAACTGCAACTGCAATGCATTATGTTGAGGGCATGTGTCATGCATGTCACCACTTGTGTAATGTGAGGTCTGTGTAACAGAATTGTGCCACCTCACCTGTAATTGTGTGTGTGTGTGTGTGTGTGTGTGTGTGTGTGTGTGTATGCGCATGTGTGCACATGTGTCTGTGTGCGTGTGTGTGTGTGTGTGTGTGTGTGTGTGTGCGTGTGTGTACCAGCCAACCTCAAAGTGCAGGTATTATTGTACACATCTTATCTTCCCCTCACAGGTGTTGATGGGTTGTGGGGTCTCTCCCACTTGAAAACTGATGTCTTTGTCTCTGCAGACTCTGACAATGATGATAGGAATAGTGAGTTACAGATGGGGTTGTCAGGGGCTGAATCTGTGCCATTGTTTGGCATCCCACTCTTGTCCACACCATCCCCACACACAGTGACAATGCCCACACATACCCCATCACCAGTGGCTACAGATGATGGACAGTTGACAGGTGGTGGTATGGAACAGGCTAGTGTGGTGACTATGGCAGGTGTGAGTGTAGACACTGGCCATAGCCAGAGTCCAGGTGAGGTCCCACACAGGCAGATGGGCAGGCGTGCTCGCAGGAGGACTGCTGCTCGTCAAGCTGCTGTTGCAAGTGCCACAACAGGTGTCACCAGTCACATGTTTTGGGCTGTCACAGAGGCACAGGCACATAGTGAATGTCTCACCAGACATATACTCAGGGTGGTGGATGCGACTCTTTCTGATTTACATGGTAACATATATGACTTTGTTGAGGCCACACGTCAAAATACTGAGGTCATGAATAGATGGTGGGTTGAGACCTTGGCAATCCTTGACTGTGGCATGTCTGTACTAGAGCGTGTAGTGGGAGATGGGCATCAGCCATGTGGATGAAGGTCAGCACCAACAGCAGCTGAGAGTCTACGGGGCTGTGCACCTTCACACTCTCATAGTGGCAGTGACAACAGCACAAACAAATGGGGGTTGCTGTCCACATCATACCGGAGCAGGCCATGGACACGTGGTCCTGGCCGGTCCCATCAAGGGCATGGATCCAACAGACAGCAGTCATCATCAGGAAGCAGTACTTCATCTGGTCTTGGGCCTGGTGGTGTCAGTGACACCCCTGGCAGGACCAGTTCCCATGTCTGTGGCCGGAGACGGTGAACTGGACACCCTGCCATGTATGGTCGACAGCTGTCCAACATACACCTGTGTAGGGCAGCCACATGGTGTGACTGTGTGGATACATACACACACACACATCTGTATCACAGGCAGGCCACCTCAGGACATACACAGCACCTCTGCACAGCCCATCTATTGGATACCCCTCCAGACATACATACATAATGTCAACCGTATGGCTCAGCCTAGGCCTCTGGCAAACCCACACAACACCCTGTGCATATGATGATACCTGTGCCACATTCTTGTCATCCATAACATTGATGCAGGGACATGCTAATATGGGTCTGATACACAGGATGAATATAGTACAGTGTAGCTATGTACTACTATGTAAGGTGCTGTCTGCTTGCATTTGTTATGGGTACACATACAAGTGTATGTAACTTATTAGCCAGGATGCAATATTGCTGATAGTACCACTGACTGAATGTAGTCTGACATCCTGTATTCTGTTTGTGTTCCAGGTGTCTGTGTATCTACAGGCTGTGGCCCTGCAGACATTCCCCAGAGGGAGTATGGCAGAGTGGAAATACACCAACTATGTCATAGGCAAGCTAGAGATTTATATGTACATGTACCAGGTGTGTATGCATGCAACAGTGTGTGAGGGACACTGTTATCAGACAGTGTGACCTTGCATACATACCCCTTGTCACAGACAGGTAGCCTTCAGACATGTCAGCTCAGTGTTGTGTAGTACCACAGGCTTATACACACAGAACAGGTTACTGCAGTACTGTCAGCAGGTCCCTCACAAGTGTAGCCATTACATTTATTGCAACAAATTCACCTGTCAACACCTGTTGGCCTTGCCATTTCTTTCCCATACACTCAACCCTGATGCAGTTGATGAGGACATGCATGATACTGTGTATAACAGGTTTGTGGTATGTATTCCTGAGTTCACCAGGTGGAACAGGGAGACAAAATGGTATATCCTTTGCATATACACAGTAAGGACTGACACAGGGGATGTGCACATAGTAACACAAACACAGTTGGCAATAGACAGATTAGTAAACCTACATTTTCACTTTGATGTACTGTAGTACTTACATACACATGACATGCCCCACATAGATTATATGCATGGGACAAAACACACTACCTCTTACAAGTAATGTTCTGAATGCCTTCATGGATAGTGAGATAACCCAACAGAAATAGCATGTGGAGTCATGTATTGCTCCTACAAGCCTGGACAAGTGATAGTGTAGCAGATGTTGTATGAGCATGATGTTTCAGTCAGGTATGATACCTGATGCTGGCACATGTGTCACTACACTCACTGTGGCCGATTTGGCAACAATATCACATACGTGGGCATTGTTAAGGGACACAGACCAGATATAGGTTGAAAACAATAAACAAAAAAGTAATCCAACCAGTAAAATAAACACGTCCAGGAAGGCAAGTTGAAACTGCTACAAAACAATACCACTGAGAAAAAATAGCGTATACTATTTTATTAGCCGCTTTCGTACAAAAACTTCTTCAGAATGATAACATTGAAACAACTAACCTCTTAAATACCATATAATAATCATGTGACTAATAAATCAATTAAGACCAAAATTAATACAAATTTAAATTTAACATAAAACTTTAAAAACTCCTACATAATTTTAACAATTCATGGGAAACCTAATAAAAATGAGAAAATATAGAATGTCCTGTTTTATTTACATTTAACCTACGCTTGTTCAAATAACATTTGATATTAATGGTCTCGTTGAGTCCAGGGGGGGTGTCTGACTTTAATTTTATTTGCCAGTGGGATTCTCTTTGTAAGAGGAAATTCTTAAAATCCCCTTCTCTCATATCCTTCCTCCCCACTTCTAATATAGAAAATAAAATTTTTTTAAAAAATGAACAATTCTGTGAATGCTTGAACAGGGCATTCCTTTCATCCCTGGACTTAATACTATAAATATGCTCCCTTATACGAATTCTAAATTCCCTGGTGGTCATCCCAATGTAAAAGGCGTCACAAGTTGAACACAGGGCGATGTAAACAACTCCTCTGGTTCCACAATTTACAAAACCTGGGACCTCCAGGGTTCTATTAAGGGTGCTGACAGAAATATAGGGTCCAGTAAAAATGAAACGACAAAAATTACAATTATTACAAGGGTACATTCCCCTTTTCTGGGTAGCTGGCTTAGTAACACTATTTTGCTGGTTCTCAAAAATTCTTTTTAAATTTAAACCACTCTTTTGAACAAAGACTGGTTTCTCACCCAAAACCTGAAAAATGTCTTTGTTACCTTTAATAATACCCCAATTTCTCCTTATAATGTTTTGAATCTCCCTGCAGTCAGAACTCATTTCCAATGAACAAATCAAATTTGAATCCAATTTATTTACTGTCCCCTTACTACAGACAATGTCCACATCGTTATTTGTAAGATTTAACAATGGAAAATATTTACTTTCCCTTTTGGACCAGACTTCCTTCTTAGTTCGATCCAAAAAATTAACTTCATAACCTCTGTTGATAAATAAGGATGAAATGAAGGTAAATTCAACATCCAAATCAGAGTCTTTGGAGGTCATACGGCTCGCCCGTATGAATTGCCCCCTTGGGATGTTGTTGGTAATAAATTTTGGATGACCACTTTTGTAATGCAAGTAACCATTATTAAAAGTTTTTTTACGAAAAATAGAACTATGCATTCTATTTTCTAAAAAATCCCATTTTAGAGTCACATCCAAAAAATTCACCATATGCCCCTGACATCCTTTGGTAAATTTCAGATAATCAGACAGAGTATTAACTTCCATAAAAAATTGGTCAATGGTGGTACTATCTCCATCAATAATGAAAAACAAGTCAACCATAAAACGACAGAAAAGGCGAATGTTGAATTTATCCTTCAAGGTGGATAAAAATTGTTTTTCCCACCAGGCCATTACCAGGTTGGCAAATGCTGGGGCTGCTGAAGAACCCATGGCCACCCCTCTTTTCTGTCGATAATAGGTATTTCCAAAAAGAAAAAAATTATTTTCCAAAGTAACCTCCAGTAACCGACATAAAATAGAGATTATGTCGTTACTAAAATTGGAACAACTAGTAGACAGAAAACCCCGAATGGCTTCAACACCCTCATAATGGGGGATACAGGTAAATAGTGAAACTACATCCAGGGTAAACATAATCTGTAATTCAGGATTAAACCCTTGGGTACAAATAAATTGATTTATTCTCCTAAGGAAATGCCAAGAGTCCAGAATAAAAGATGGTTGTTCTGAAACCACTGGTCCAAGAATAGCATCAAGGACCAAGGAAATTCCCTCAGTGGCTGAATGGGGAGCCGAAACAATTGGTCTGAAAGGTGGCTTAGTAGCGGACTTGTGTACCTTGGGAATCCCAAAAAGTACACCTATCCTGGGGTAGTCAGTGTCACAAAATTCATATAGTTCTAGGGAAATTTCCCCGTTCATAAGGGCATCATACAGGAAGGTCTGAATTAAACGATATCGTCGTTTAATTTCAAAAAGAGGAATAATTTCATATTCATCCTGGTTGCCCAAAAGGTCCAACATGCCCTTTACATACATCTCTTTTTTCATAATAACTATATTGTTACCCTTATCACTTTTCATAAAACGAAATTCACCAGTCAAATGTTCTAAATTATTCAAAGCCAACCTTTCCTCCCTTGATAAATTGTCATTAAAATTAGAATAATGGCACAATAGACTGTCTACTTCCTTAATACAGGTTTCTTCAAAAACCTTTAAGGTATGATGTAACTTGGGACAATAAAGGGAGGGTTTAACAAAAGTGTTTCGAGTGGAGGGAAGCTCATGTAACAAAAAATGTAAATTTAACTTCCTAGAATATTTTTTGATATCCACAACAGTTCTCACATAGTTAGCCCTATTGTCTGGAATAAAATTTAAACCTAATTTTAATACTTCAAGTTCCTCATTACAAAAAATATGGTCCGTTAGGTTTATAATACTAAAATGTTCATTGGTAGTTACTATGTCTCGTCCCCTGAAGACTGGGAACTCAGAAAAGTTCGGCTTCTTGTTGAAACAGTTTTGGTCGCTACTTGATTTTTTCGGTTGGATACTGTTCCGGAAGTTGGTAAAGGGGCAGAAAATGCTGACCCTGTCGCTACAGTAGAACTAGCAACATTATTCTTATTAGAAATGTCCATTGAAGGCAACGGTGGAAAATTCTCATCATCTGCCAACGGAATATGTTCACCCTGCCCTTTATCCAAGGGAATATTGTTACTGAAAGGTGTCTTGGGAACCACCCGGTCGCTTGAATTGGTTTTAAAGCGGTCAGAGGATTCAAGCCTTTTTGAAAAATTATTATTTGAGCAACGGGCACTACTTCCTTGTCCCACACCATTAAAATAAAGTCCGTTGTCAGTTTTATTGGGACCTTGTCCTTTGTTGTTAACAAGTCTAGTTGATTTATTGGGAATCCCAAAGTTAGTATAAGCGGAGTTGTTTTTATAGGATTCCACATCACGCAACAGTTTTAAGTGCTTTCTGTTAGTATTGTCAATTGAAAACTGTTCCGTTTCTTTAGAAACGGTTTCAAAGAAGTCACAAAACTTAGCGTTTCCTAGAAATTGTATAAAGGTTTATAGGTTGAAAACATCTGGATATTCCATACACATTTGTACAGATGACTGGTATGGCCTGCATAAAGGTTTAACATGCTGCATGTGAGGCAGATGCCATTACCACGCTATATAAATTAATGCCATCAGGAGGTGGTAAACAGGTGTGGATGGTGCAGACATCAAAATGGTATAAGCCAAACAGGATAAGACCTTCATCCAAACACACACACTTGCCTGTATTGGGATTAGAACCTCTTCTTATTTAGTTATTACTACTATAGTGTTACGCAATTATTAGACACTCCACAGAACTTACATGCTTTCACCTAGTCCTAATGTACTTCTAAGGTGAATTTCATCAGCAGGCCTAGTAAAGTAGGGTGATAGGAAGTTTATAGGGTGGTGCACAACTCAAAATGGTATAACCCACACAGTATATGATTCTCACACAAACATTTGCCAGCATTGAGATTAGAACCCCTACGTAGTTTGTTATTTTTACTATAGCATTACTTATCTGACTCACCATAGAGCTTACATGTTTTCAACAACTACCAAGGTACTTCTATGGTGAATGACATCAGCAGGTCTAGTAAAGTAGGGTGAAGAGATTTTTACAGGGTGGTACACAACTCCAAAAGATATAACCCACACTGTATATGATTCTCACACAAACACTTGCCAGTATTGAGATTAAACCCCCTACCTATCTAGTTATTTATACTATAGTGTTACACAGTTATCAGACATGCCGTGGAGCTTACATGCTTTCACTTTTTTCTAAGGCACTTCTAAGGTGAATGGCATCAGCAGGCCTAGTAAAGCAGGGTGATAGGAAGTTTACAGGGTTGTACACAACTCAAAATGCTATAACCTACACTGTATATGATTCCCACACAAACACACACTTACCAGTATTGGCATTAGAACCCTGTCTATCTAGTTATTTGTACTATAGTGTTACACAGTTATTGCATGCGCTACAGAGCTTACTGGGCTGACAAGTGGCCAAAAGTGCTAATAACTGTACAGATGAGGTAAACTATTACAGGTGCCAGAATGTTTGCCTTCAGTTTTTCCCTGAGATGTTGCTAATTCTTTATCTTGTGCACTTCAAATAGCCTAATAACTTTGCACTTCAACAGGATTTTATATCAATTATTCTAGCACACCTAAGAGCCATCAACAGTAGTCATTCCTCATGGAATTAGCTCCAGTACTTAGTAGTTATGAATATCCATCCTGGCATGATTAAAATGCAGTTTTCTGTGATTTTGCCCATTAACCTGGTGCACTTGGGCATTCTGAGGCACTGTTGCAACTGCTTCATGTACAAAGACAACCCTTTCCTCTAAACTCCCAACACTCAGACTTGTGAGAGATGCCCCTATATCACCAAATTGGAAGATATGCACTCTCCAGCAAAGGCTGGACTAGCTGGTCAAAAGGATAAGGGTTAACACCTGCACCACACCACATGGAACACATACGTCTCCAGACACCCACTACACAGCTCTGAAATACAAACAAAAAACACACACCCACCTTCACATAGGCACTCAATAGATATTTACCCAAACAGCAGAGAAAACCAAGACAAACACCCACTTGACCACCCCAATACAGCACAAACTGCAGGACACATATCTCACCTACACAGTGTGCCCCTCAACCTAAGCCCCTAAGGCTCACCACCTTGCCTAATACAGTAATCATAGATGACTCAATAGTGAGGCACACAAATGAACATGGAGAAGGTAACAATCAGCTGTCTATCACATGCCAGAATCCAACACATAACACACCCAGTCAGGTCATTCCACAACAACTACAAATATTACTCTGTCATTGTCCAGGTGTGTGTGAAAGACCTAAGATGCACCTCCCTGGACTACAGGAAAAGAGACACAGTGAAGCTTTCAGATTATGTGGGTCAGACAGATATGACAGTAGCCCTGAGCAGAATACTACTGTCACCCAGAATGATACCACAGTATAAACAACAAATGATTGACTTCAACAATTGGCTTAAGTGCCTGCTGTCATTCTCAGGGGATCCATTATCTGTCTGCTTGGGATGACATGACTGACATACTGTGATGGCTTGCCAGAGATGGCCTGCATCTGTCATGTCTAAGTTTCTAGGTACTGGCTAAGTGTCTTGCCACCCCTATAGTGCCTTCTTAGGTGGTGTTCCAAATCAAATTACCACCATAATAGCTATACATATATGCAATCGGAGGGTCATGCTGCTCAACACTAGACATCTAATCTTGAGATGCAGCCACTTGAAGCACTCCTCAAAATGGAGAACATTGACATTTGTGCTGTGCACAGACCTGGTTTACAGCAACAGACAGTACCCCTGCACTACCAGGCTATAACTCATTCCACACCCCTCAGCCCCAAAACATGGACCACAGATCCAAAGGCAGTAGTGTATCCATATTAATAAATGATATGCACACCTCAGACTAGTATCCCAGCATAATGCATCTGAGATACTTCAGGTACAACTGACATTGGGTAACAGTGCACTCCAGGTCATAGCTTGCTATAGGTCAACAACCATGTCCCTAGACTCTCAATCTATATTCCTCAACATCCTGGAATCTATCAAAGTCCAACCCAACACTCTCATACTAGGAGACTTCAACTACCCCTCCATCAGCTGGGAAAGATACTCAAGCACCATACCCTGGCCCAACGCTTCCTGGAATTTATCAGTTCCAATGCCCTGGACCAGCCCATTCTGACACCCAGTAGCGGAAGCAATATCCTTGACCTGTGTTGAATACTAACATATGGGACCATTGCTTGACAACAGTAGTCAATCCCTACCTGGTCAGATTCAACCATAACATAATGACCATGGAAATCCACATCTCACACACACCCCCTGCAAAGGTAACCACCTTGAAAAACATCTCCAAAACTGACTTTGGACTCCTAAAAAACAGAGGTGGCTAACCTCACAGCACCCATGTCAATGGAAAATACCTGCATGATTGCTGAATCATACAAAAATGCACTGTAGAAATATCTACATCAATGCATGGAATTAGACATATCCAACAGAATCATGACACTCTCCTACAAATGCTGGAGGTCAATCTGGTGGTCCCCTGCCATTAATAACCTTTAATGCAGAAGGTAGAAACTGTTGCAGAAAAACATGGAATCCTAAGAGTGGAAAAATGCCCTTATTAGCCTCAACAACAACTTGTGATCCCTCATGAAGTAATCTAAGTTCAGATATGACAGCAGAATTGCAGCAGACACTGACAAGAATCACAAAGCCTTTTATAGTTATATCAAGAACCTTCACAGCGACACCCAGAAGTGCTCTGAGTTACTGCACAATGCTACCTCCTAAACTGAGCCAACAGATATTGCCAACATCTGTGCCAACACATTCAGTGCCAGCTTTACCCCCCCCCCCCAGGGGAACAATCAGAATGACAGAAGAATGCCAGGTACCCAGGATTACTGCCATCCAGGTTACACCTGCCTTGTCCACGGGCAAGAATACAGCTTCCATGAGACCCAAAATTATCCCTAGCTGTGTTCTACATGAATTACAAAGATACCTGGCACCACATCTGTGTGTCCTGTTCAGTCACAGCCTCACCTCAAGCTTTGTCCCTCCCAAATGGTGCACTGCTACAGTCATCCCTCTACATAAATGTGTAGCAACTACAGACCCTGGTAATTATCAGCCCATTAGCCTGATGAGTCTTATATGTACATCTGTGGAGCACATCATCAGGGACCTGATCGAAAAACATATAAGTAATCTCCTAACACTGGACCCCACACAGTTTGGCTTTGTGAAAGGGAGATCATGCCTGCTCAACCTGGTTGAATTCTTTGAGTCAGTAACTAGGGCTGTGTACGACAGTAAGGTACTGCATACAGCCTACATCAATCTGGCCAAGGATCGTGATATCATTCCTCAGTCAGGAATTATTAATGAATCCACCAAACTAGGCATCGACTCCTATATGATTAGGGGGGTTGCAAATTGGCTCACAGATAGAACACATATTGTGAAAGTAGTGAACTCCAAATCAGACTGCCAACCAGTCACTAGTGGAGTCCCATAGGGATCACTCCTGGGTAGTTCCTGTTGAGGATCTACTTATCAGGAGTCCTAACAAAAACAAAAGGAACTCTGGCTGACCAAGTTCACAGACAACTACAAGCTTGAAGCCATCATTAAGTCCACAAGTGATGCAGACATCCTACAGAAAGACCTCACTGAAACCACTGACAGGTGTGGAAACCATGGCCTGAAGCTTAACACCACAAAATACATCATCAGCCCCTTTAGTAAAAACTCAGTTCCCACTAAGTACCACATTAATAGGAGCCCACTGAACACTGTAGGTGTTATAAGAGATCTGGGGTCACAGGTTGACAGCAACCTTTCCTTTAACCACCACATTGCCGATGTGGCTAGGAAATCCTTCTATCTGGCACATCTCATTACCAAGGGTTTTGCATCCAGGAAGGAAGAGGTCATCGTCTCTTTGCACTCTTCCCTCATTAGACCAATCATCAATTATAATGGCCCTTTTGGCATATACCTCACCAGACACTTGCAACAGCTGGAGAGGCCGCAGAAGTACCTCATAAAGAGGATCCTAGCCATTAAACACATGTCCTACACAGACAAACTCAAAAGACTCCAGCTATTCTCTGTCTCATATCACCTGCTTAGAGGTGATCTCTGTTTGACTTGCAAAGCCAGGCCTGACCCAGCTGTTTTATAAATGCTACATCTAAAGACATCCCGATCCCTCAAGACCATACACTGCAGGGACCTCAACCTCATCACCACAATCAACACAACATACTGGAGGGACAGGTTCCTCACCCAGAGACTGCACATGCCCTGGAACAGACTTTCCATACCCGTCAAGCAAAGCACCTAGATGACCATGTTCCAGATGAATCTTGATGAGTGGATGGGTAATAGAAAGTTCATCAGAGGGATCACTCCAGTGGGTCTACTTGATGGAGGCACTGGGAACTAACATTGGGTGGCAGAATGGCAGGGTACTTCAATGGGCTAGGCTTGTAACAGCTCTAGGGCCATTAGCCTAGTACACACCTATGAACCTATAAAAGGAGTGACATCAGCATGACTGATAAAGTAGGCCAGTGGGTGGGAAACTTATCAAAATACTTCTTCCTACAAACATACACCCACTTATACACCAACACACATTTTCCAGTTCTGACAGTAGAACCGCTGCCTATCTAGTTATATGTATTATAATGTTACACAGTTATTGCATGTGCTACATAACTTATTGGACTGACAAATGGCCAAAGGTGATGATAAGGTGAATGAGATCAGCATGACTGATAAAGTGGGGCACTGGGTGGGAAACTTATGAAAATACTACTTCCTACAAACATACACGCTTACACACACATACATTTACCAGATCTGAGAGTAGAACTCCTGCCTATCTCATATTTTGTACTACAGTGTTACACAATTATCGCATGAGATACAGAACTTACTGGGCTGATAACTGACCAAAGGTGCTGATAAGGGGAATGACATCAGCAGGACTTATAAAGTAGGGCGCTGGGTGGGAAACTTATCAAAATACTTCTTCCTACAAACACACACACTTATACAGCCACATATACATTTGCCATATCTGAGAGTAGAACTCCTGCCTATCTCGTTTTTTGTACTACAATGTTACACAATTAAAAGTCAAACAAACCAGAAATTATTCCCCAGAACAAAGGCCACAATCCACAATATTCCAAAATCTAGTTTATTGTTGTACGATACAAACACTGTTGAGCGCTTGCATCTATCCAACATAGATTTCCTCATAACAAATAGCAACTTAATGACCACACTTTAAATAGTTAAACAAAATGCCCAAAATACCACCTGATTAATTATATGTTCAATTAAAATTTAAAAAATACATGCTTCCACAACATCATATTCCTAAATAAAATGTGATGGTAATAAAAAACATACTGTTATATGAATACATTAAATAATAAAATATACCATGTAACTTGTCTGAGTTGGCCAATACATAAATTTGTATTCCTATTTAAAATAATATAGATGCCTATTGTCCATTAAAAATTGTACATGCACATGAAAATATATTCGATGTGCCTAATGATGTGTTGTATGATACTTTAATAATTTAATAAATATAAATTAAATGTATACTTAAAATGTATACATAAAAAATAATAATGTTCAAAAAACTTCACGTAACTACTACATTAAACCATGATGAGGGGTTTTGTGGGGATATACTCATTGATACCCGGAAAGCTGGCTGCATTAAGTCTAATCTGCCACGTAATCTCTCTTCTCCCTAGTATGGCTTTTATGTTACCTCCCCTTGGATTACTTTTGACCACTTCTAATTTTGCAAATTTAAATGTTTCACAGCCTTGGCTGTCCTCTATATGTCTGGACAATGCATTATTCTTGTCCTTTTTCTTGATACAATATAGGTGGTCATAAATCCTATTTCGGAGCCTTCTATCCGTTTTCCCAACATAAAAGCTGGGACAAGAGGTGCACTTCCCCAGGTATACCACATGTTGCGTTTGACAATTTCCTCTTCGAAAAATTATGGTACTTTTTAGGCTGGTATCCAGAATAATTTTTTCTTCTAACAAGATATTCAAACATTGATTACAATGTCCACATTGTCTGGTCCCTATCTGCCCCTTCTTCCCATAATTGTTACTATTATTAGTTCTTGTTTCTATTATTCTTTTAAGATTATTCCCAGTTTTATAAACAAAGGTTGGTCTATCCCTTATCTTCTGACATATCCCCTCATCACTCGTAAGAATATTCAAATTTTTATCTATAATGTTCCTAATCTCCCCAACATGCTGTCCGTACTCGAGTATATATGCCTTTTGATACCTCCTATTCGTAGATGTTAAATCACTGTCACTACATAAAGTGTATTCATTCCCAAGTAAAGGTGGGTAATTGTTCCCCCATTCCTTTGTCACAAATTCAGTAACATCCCTGACCAAATGTTCAGGGTATCCCCTTTGACTAAATAAATTTCCTATAAATTTGATTTCTTCCATCATATCATCCCTTCTAGACGTCATTCCTGCTGCCCTTATACACTGCCCTTTTAAGATACTTCTTTTCTGTGTATAAGGGTGATTGCTAGAAAATTCCAAATAGGCATTACAAAATGTTTCTTTCCTGTATATTTTTGATTTAGACCCATCATCTCAGGAAGTCGAAGTAAAACATTCCCCTTTGGTAAGGTTATAGACCACTGGTTAAAACATATATATTCCAGGATACCACATTTAGTAAAAGACTCCTGGGAATTTCTTGGTAAATTCAAGCACGAATTATGGGATGAAAATGTGTTATTTGTTACCATTGACGTAAAATAATTATTTTCATGTATACCTCGTATTGATGGGGTGACTAGATTCATTAATAGTCTGAAGAGGTATAGCCAATTGGACAAGGATCAGGTGGAACTTCTATCAGAATTCATTAATATTGTTTTGGACAACAATTACATATTTTTCGAAGGAGAGTATTACAAACAGATCTCTGGAGTGGCTATGGGGGTGGCTTGTGCCCCCATATATGCCAATTTAGTATTATTGGACTGGGAGGAACAATATATACTACACACTTCTTGGATGGAGTATATAGGATGTTATGTGAGGTTTTTGGACGATTTGTTTGTATTATGGAAGGGAAATTAAGAAACCCTAGACAGATTTATAGAATATATCAATGGAAGTACACCATATTTTAAATTTATGTACAATACCAGCAGGATAGGAATTAATTACCTTGATACCTTCATTTTCAGTGATGGAAGTACTTTTTAATCAAAAATATACAGGAAAGAAACATTTTTAATGCCTATTTGGACTTTTCTAACAATCACCCTTATACACAGAAAAGAAGTATCTTAAAAGGGCAGTGTATAAGGGCAGCAGGAATGACGTCTAGAAGGGATGATATGATGGAAGAAATCAAATTTATAGGAAATTTATTTAGTCAAAGGGGATACCCTGAACATTTGGTCAGGGATGTTACTAAATTTGTGACAAAGGAATGGGGGAACAAATACCCATCTTTACATGGGAACGAATCCACTTTACGTAGTGACAGTGATTTAACATCTATGAATAGGAGGTGTCAAAAGGCATATATACTCGAGTACGGACAGCATGTTGGGGAGATTAGGAACATTATAGATAAAAATTGGAATATTCTTACAAGTGATGAGGGGATATGTGAGAAGATAGGGGATAGACCAACCTTTGTTTATAAAACAGGGAATAATCTTAAAAGAATGATAGAAACAAGAACTAATAATAGTAACAATTATGGGAAGAAAGGGCAGTAAGGGACCAGACAATGTGGATATTGTAATCAATGTTCGAATATCTTGTTAGAAGAAAAAAATATTCTGGATGGCAGCCTAAAAAGTACCATAATTTTTAGAAGAGGAAATTGTCAAACGCAACATGTGGTATACCTGGGGAAGTGCACCTCTTGTCCCAGCTTTTATGTTGGGAAAACGGATAGGAGGCTCCAAAATAGGATCTCTGACCACCTATATTGTATCAAGAAAAAGGACAAGAATAATGCATTGTCCAGACATATAGAGGACAGCCAAGGCTGTGAAACATTTAAATTTGCAATATTAGAAGTGGTCAAAAGTAATCCAAGGGGAGGTAACATAAAAGCCATACTAGGGGAAAGAGAGATTAAGTGGCAGATTACACTTAATGCAGCCAGCTTTCCGGGTATCAATGAGTATATCCCCACAAAACCCCACATCATGATTTAATGTAGTAGTTACATGAAGTTTTTTGAACATTATTATTTTTTTATGTATACATTTTAAGTATACATTTAATTTATATTTATTAAATTATTAAAGTATCATACAACACATCATTAGGCACATTAAATATATTTTCATATGCATGTACAATTTTTAATGGACAATAGGCATCTATATTATTTTAAATAGGAATACAAATGTATGTATTGGCCAACTCAGACAAGTTACATGGTATATTTTATTATTTAATGTATTCATATAACAGTATGTTTTTTATTACCATCACATTTTATTTAGGAATATGATGTTGTGGAAGCATGTATTTTTAAATTTTAATTGAACATATAATTGATCAGGTGGTATTTTGGGTGTTTTTTTTTAACTATTTAAAGTGTGGTCATTGAGTTGCTATTTGTTCTGAGGAAATCTATGTTGGATAGATGAAAGCGCTCAACAGTGTTTGTATCGTACAACAATAAACTAGATTTTGGAATATCGTGGATTGTGGCCTTTGTTCTGGGGAATAATTTCTGGTTCGTTTGACTTTTCTTTGTGTTGGTTTTCCCTGGAAACGTTCTGTTGCTGTAATGTTGCACAATTATCGCATGCACTACAGAACGGACTGGACAATTGGCTAAAGGTGCTGATAAGGGGAATGACATCAGCAGGACTGATAAAGTAGGGCACTGGGTGGGAAACTTATCAAAATACTTCTTCCTACAAACATACACACTTACACACCCACACACACATTTGTCAGATCTGAGAGTAGAACCCCCCCCCTCTAGCTAGTGATTTGTACTATAGTGTTATGCAGTTATCGCACCTGCTACAGAGTTTAATGAGCTAACAAATGGCCAAAGGTGCTGATAAGGGAATGACATCAGCAGGTGGGATAAAGTAGGGCAGTGGGTGTGAGACTTATCAAAATACTTCTTCTTACAGACATACACTCATTTGCAGATCTGAGATTAGAACTGTGCATAGCTAGTGATTTGTATTGTAGGGTTATACAGTTATCACATATGCTATGGAGCTTACTAGGCTGATAACTGGCCAAAGGTGCCAATAAGGGGAATGACATCAGTAGGACTGACAAAGTAGGGCAATGGGAAGTGTTGTGGGTGGGAATGGCCTAGAACTGTTTCATCTACAAACAAACACACACTCCCGCACTGTCATATACACAACTGTCACACACACACACACACACACACACACACACACACACACACACACACACACACACACACACACACACACACACACACACACTTGCCAGTATTGAGATTAGAACAGCTATCTAGTTATTTGCACTATAGTGTTATGCAGTTATTACATGTGCTACAGAGCTTATAGGGGTGATTGGTGTCCAATGGTACTTCTAAGGTGAATGAAGGCATCAGATCTTGTGAAGTAGGACAATGTGAAGTGTACTGAGTGGGAAGAGTCTCCTAATACTTAGACTAGACCTATAGACACACACACACACACACACACACACACACACACACACACACACACACACACACACACGCACACACGCACACACGCACACACGCACACACACACACACACACACACGCAGGTGATGTGATATTATGAACCCAGCCTCAGTACTGTTACACAATAGGGCTCACCTTTTATGCTGGCATGTACAACTTTTTACAACTGGTATGCCACTGTCCACAGCAGAACATCACTGTATGTAAATCAAGGTATCCGTGCGTGTAACTCACTCTGTCTGTGTCCCCTGTGTCTCTCTCTGTATCACTGTCTGTCTCTCACTTCCCCACATCTGTGTGTGTATGCTTGACATATGTTGTTATTTGTTGCCCATATATATGTGCGTGTGTGTGTATCTCCTGCGAAAGATGCAGATATAGCACATATGTGCTACCTACAGCTAACTGAGGGTAAGCTTGTCTGATCTGTGTGTGTGGGGACAGTTGAGGTATACATAGCTGTCTGTATGCACAGACATATATACACAATACAGTCATATATTCCGATGTGGGTTCCAACATGTCCTGTGATTGTATGTATTGAAGCATGCCCAGTGTGACCTTCTATAGTTAGAGTGGGACTCCATTACAGAGATAGGTGTACTCCAGTTCAGAGTTTTGTGTGCTACAGTCACACCTCTCAGGAGTACATAGGACCTTCCTCAGGGTACTTGTTTTTGTTTAGCAGACATTTGCTGACATATCTGTAGTCTGAAGCTGCAATGTATTGTGTCATTACTTAGTGCCAGACAACCTCAGATTATCACAGTGCTTTACCAGAGGAATACTAGTTGTTATGACAGCTATGTAAATTCTTGCCTAACAAGGCCCTTTGTGAGATGTGGCTGCAGTCAATGTAGCAATGACAGTCCAGCAACCTGGTGATATACTGGCTGGGGATCTCCTGCTTGTGTGGTATCTTTCTAACCTGAGATGTCATATCCCTGTGTGTGCATACCTCTGTCCTGTACATTTTTTGGCAGATTGTTCAGGTGTTTGGCTAGAGGTTTCATCCTTTCTATGTAAACATGTGTTTTTATGGAAAGTTAGTTACATATAATTGAAGTATGATGTTACAAAATAATACAGACATTACTGTTTCAGAATACATAACCTTCAGACAATTCCCGCTACTGAAAACCCCTCACCCTACTGACTTTCTCAGTATGTAAGGGCGATATTTACAACACATGTCTATCATTGTGCCTTTGTTCCACTTTTATTTCTGCCCTTGTCCAGACATCTTGCTGTCAGAGGTTGGGAGTTATGGGTGTGGGTACAGAGTGCATTCAAATGTGTAGGCATGTCCATTATATGTAAAGGTACACATAAGAAAAAAAGATTATTGAGAATGACCACTGGCAACAGTACCACAAAGCACATATTTTCACAAAAGTCTTGGCACCTGTGCTACACATCGTTCAAGATGTCACTAATATGTGTAGTATATTCCACATAGCACTGTGACTTTCAGGTATGTCAGTGTCAGAGCAGTGGGTGTCACTGACGTGCATAACAGTTGGCACTTCAGTTATCTGCACATGGCCCTGTGAAAGGCAGCACTGTACCTAGGGCAGTACGAGGTGGTTACCAGGAGAATGTGCTGACCAGATCCAAACAGTATTAACCACACATACACATAGCTCATTGACTCCTGCATATTGTAGACAGGCAACACATTTTCATGTGTATTGGTAGAGTCCTGCCAATGTATGCTATGCTGCTATTTCTCTGTAAACATACATGTTACTGCATTTGTGTGGGTATATGGGGGGGTACACCTGTCAACTGTACACAATTGTACAGACTGTGCTGATATTTGCTTTACATTTTGGTTCCATTTACCATACTATTGTGTCCTGTCTTGGGGACTAGAGGCATATCGGTATAGAGTCCAGGTAAGATTGTATTGGCATACATTTGAGTTTCAGACTTCTTACCCTTCATAGCCTTACTACAACTGCTGGTCCTGCTGTGCTATCACTGTGTGAGTCTGTAGAGGGATAGTACAACATTGCTGCCATTTGTGTGCCTTTACCAGACATTTCTCTGTGGTTTTCTACAGCTGACTACCTGCGTGGGTGTGAGGGGGGATTATGGGACCCCTCCACCATGACATCCATGCTTGTGACCTATGGCCCCCCCCAGTTATTTTTCCCCGCACATATACTACAGTGAGATTTGCCACCTTGGGTATTACTACATAGTGTGTGGAGGCCAGTTTTGGCCAGACATTTCCTAGTGTCCCACATAGCTGTCAGTTGTATGCTGCTATCCCAGTAGGCCACCCCATTCCCTTGCATGCATGAAGCCTTACCATATATAAGCTAGCAGAACATACTATTCCTTTCATTTATTGTTAAGAAGACTGACTTACCTTATATTTGCAGCAGTTGTGAGGATGGTGCTCAAGAGCCACCTATGTTGTATGCACACAGTACACTGCCTATACATGGTAAGTTACAGATAATGTTATGTGTGGGTCATCCATTTTGCTCTGTGTGCAAGTCAGAGAGAGGTGTCAGTCCCTGGGGTCCTTACAGCGTCAGTGTGTGTGCTATGCATTGCCTTTTTGCTAAGGCCTGAGCATACTAGGCATGCCTCCATCTGCCTATGGGAGCAGGTTCAGAGGCTTCCTCCTGTGAGTCCCTCTGTGCCTGTGGGACCTTGGCAATGATGGTGGGCTGTGTGGCCTTCTCTGTGCTGTTTTTGCTGCAGCTGTTTCTGCAGGATCATATTGTGTAGCATGGTATATACTATGAACATGTGTTCACATGTGGCTAGAGAACACTGCAGGGCTCCACCAGATATGTCATGGCAGCAGAAACATGACTTGAGCATCCCAAACACACACTCTATAATGATCCTGGTTTGTGTGTGTGCTTCATTATGGCATTCTTGTGTGGGTGTTTGCGCATTTCTGACGGGTGTCATCATCCATGGCTCTAGTGCATAGCCAGCATCCCCCACCAGGTGGCCATACAGGATGCCCCCACTGTCAAATGCCTGGTACAGCTGTGACAAATGCCAGATGTGGGAGTTGTGATAGCTTCCAGAGCTGCCAGCACACACATTCCTGATAATGCCCTGGGCATTGCCTGGCAGTTGATGGAGGGGAATCCCTTGTGGTTTATGTAGACCCTACCCTGTTCACCAGGTGGTGCTTTGATGTGGATGTGCATGCAGTCTATGGCACCCAGTACCTATGGGTATTCTGCTACATGGTGGATGAGACGCATATTGCTGGTCCTCTCCTCATGGGTGTTGGGGAAGTAAATGTGCTCACCGGCACATGGTAGCATGGCATTCAGGAACTGGTGGAGTACCCTGGATGCAGATGCCTGTGAGACCCCCATAATGTCCCCAGCAGGTCTTTGGAAAGTACTTGCAGCTAGAATTCTTAAGGCTACACATACCTTGGTATCCACTGGGATGGGTTCTCCTCTGTTGGTTCTAGCACCTCATTTGCTAGAGAAAACCATGAGAATGAGGTGAATTAGTGATCTAAGAAGCATGCACAGCTCGGTGATTTGCTGAAGTATATCTCTATTCACCCTGCAGTGCTCTACTATCCTCAGATCATGTAGCCCCTGGTAAGTTACCCTGGGTCTGAGTACTCTTCTCCTCCTACTCGGACTGTGGTGGTTGTCAGCATTATCTTCTACACCATCTACAACTTCTAGCACATACTGATGGATCAAAGCAATGGCAGCCCCTAACATTTTTCCAGTTAAAATTCCCCCACATGTGTGCACCAATGGTGGAGAGTTTGTGGGAAAAAACAGACTGTAAGATGTTTCCATACTTTATACTGTTGTGCTGCAGATACTGCCTGTATGATTGGCTGACTATGATACATTCCAGCTGCCAGCTATATTACTCATGGCTTTGACTCGGCCACTCTGAGTGTTAGAGGCATTAGTGGCAATTTGTGCATGATTGCCTTTATTCTGCCATTGCCCTTTTTTAATTATTTTTTACTTACATCTACTCCTATTTTCAGCTATGCAGCCACCTGCCAGCTGAGTTATTCTGTGCTTTTCATCACCCATTGTGAGTTGCAAGAGTCCCATATTAGTGATTTCTACTTCATTTCTCCTTTATTGTGCTGTTGCCCTTTATTTATTTATTTTTTTACATCTCCTTCCATTTTAGCTATGCAGCCACCTACCAGCTGTGTTACTGTGTGCTTTGCATGGCTCATTGTGAGTTGCAATAGTCCAATATTAGTGATTTCTACTTCATTTATCCTTTATTGTACTGTTGCCCTTTATTTCAGTTTTTACATATTCTCCCATTTCCAGCTATGCAGTCACCTGCCAGCTGCATATTGAGGGCTTTCAATGGCCCATTATGAGTTGCAGAATCCCATATTACTGATTTGTACTGCATTTGCCTTGTCCTGCTATTTCCTTATTTTTTTTCCTATATTCTTCCTGTTTAAGCCCCATGGTGCACTGCACAAACCTGTTTAGCTAGTGTAAACAATACTAAGAAGAAAAGGCCCTCCCCTGGTTGTGAATACGCTTACTGTTTCTGTACTTAGCTAAGCAGAGCTAAGCCATTTGGGACACCCCTCCTCACTTAGCTGTGCTTAGCTTAGTGCAAACCCGGGCAACAGAGCTCCAATTTGCTTACAGTAAGCATGGCACACCCCTTTTTCATGTTAGTTGCTCCTCTTGCATGTGCAATGGTGTCAGAGCACCTACATGTTTAGGTGCAGTATGACACTTAGAAGAATTTTGTGATTCAGTATAAGTCCCCTCATTAACATACCCCACTGTCTTAACTGTAGTTACTGCGCTACACAAGAGCCTTCTTCCTTAGCAACCACTGTTTCCTGCCATTGTTTTGATTCTGCTTGCCATAGAGTATAATGAAAAAATGCAGGTTTCCCTTAAAATTGACTTTTCACATTTTTTCCTCATAATCCCATTTGCACAGCGCTGCCCTATGCTTAAATGGCCGAGATCGGCCAAAAAAAAAAAACATTTTTATTTTTATATAAATTAAACAGTTTTCCATGCCAGTGGCCATATATTTGGCCATTGGCATTGCCTACAATTAGGCTACATGCTTTTATTGGAGCTGTCATGGCTCTGTTTTCATTTGTGCAGAAATGTATTCAACTAGTAGCAGAATACATTTCTGCACCTTACACTATTCCTGCACAGTTACCTGCCTGCTTCCTGGATCACTAATACACCTCATTTTCATGGTTTTCATCAGCAAATGAGGTAATTAACATCCTGTATGGGTTTCCATGCAGGAATACTGTAGGCCTGCTCATCCACGTCAAAATGGCATGTTCCAGGATTGCTTGGCAGCCGTATTCCATGCAGAAATAGCTAAAGTGTTCATGCATGGAAATATCGGCTTAATGAATCCCGGAGAATGTTTTTATAGAAGCGAAAGAATGTGGAGGAGATTACGGAAACAAGTAAATAATTTGAGAGTTTTGGAAGTAATCTGGCTATAGAATGTTGAGAGTTATGAATGAGGTTACTGTCATATCAATATCACTGGGACTTAGAGCGTGCCAGTTAGTGGTCAAATTAGGAGCGTAAAGTATCAAAGAACAATCAAGACGTACACAAAGGTACATAACAGAGCATGTGGGTGAAACTGGATTTCTACAGAGGTATGACATCCCAAGTGGGGTATTACTGGAACATTTTTCTAGTATTCTAAAATATTATGTTTAAAACCTTGCAGTATTTATTAATGTGTGCTACTGTTTGTTTCTAGGAAATCAAGGTGAGAATTTTAATCTGTTGCTATTCCTACCTTCCTTGAGAAGTATTAAACCATTTACATAAGCAATGGTTTTGAGGGATAAGTAGTAAAAGGAGAGGAATTGATAAAAAGGAAAAAAGAATGCTACCAAAAATCAAGCCCTGAGAAATTATGTCTTTTATTGCTGTAGTATCAGATTTTGAATAGCCAAAGTGTACTGTACAATCGGTTTTGAAATTTTGAAAGCGACTGTAATATGACAAACCACTTTGAACAAGTTCATAAGGGAGGAGAGTGCGATCATCTAGAAAAAATATGCACTTTAACTCAACAAACACAGCACTGGTCAGTACACATTCATCCATATTGGAGTCTATGAAGCTGGTGAGTGTGAACAATGCTAGGTTGGTAGTTAGGATGACAGGAAGCCATACTGTGTCCTCTGAAGTACTCTGGCTATGCTCTAGCCTTTGCCTGTAGACAAGTTTCTCTAAGACATTTGTACTGAGATGTGCGTGAGGTAAGAGAATGAAAATTGGTATACGCTGACCAGGTGAATTAAGATTGGAAACTTCTGAAAAAAAAATAATGGTTTCTGACTTTAAGTCATTTGGAATAGTACCCTGTTTTTAGGGTGAAGCCAACAACTTTAATAAATATAATTTGAAATTAGTTTGAATTTAGTCAGTTTTGTCAATGATGATAGTTTGTATAAAAACCTTTAAGTAAAACAGTTTAAATTAAAATGAGTAGGTGTCAGAATGTTTTTCATAAGTGGGCAAAAAGGTGGTGAGTATAGAATTTTGCAAAGGTAGTGTAAGTTAAGAGGCTGTCAGTGAAGGGGCATGTAGGAAGAAGAAGACATGAAAACATGGTGACAAGTGAGAGATTTGAGAAGCCTTATGATCGATTTTAATTCCTTCTGATAGAGACTGGGTTTATCAGAGAGGGTGCTTAGTCAAAATTTAATTACATTTTCATATATTAATTTTTGATACTAGTAGTGATAGGTAAAATTATTAATGGCCTTCCAGAGACCCCAGACTTCCATAGAGATGGATATATTTTTGATATCAGTGTTGAGCAAAGGACATACACCCCTGTGGAACCATCTTTTAATAATGGGGTATGGGTTGTCATAAATTTGAGGACAGGAGCTAAGTAAGAGCATCAGTGAGTTTAGGGTGAGACAGTCAAATACAATAGCTGTATAAGATTGTTTCTCGAGTAACAGTAGAGACACATCTATATCCAATGATAGAAGGAGATTTTTTTTTGATGTCTAAAGGACAGTATGTTTCAAAGGTGCCTAAGGAAATTGGGCAGAATATTGACAAAGTAACAGTGACTGAGAATGTTAGTAAGTGGAATATTTATGAGAGAGCTATTACATATAATGTCAAAGTTGGCTGATGTAACAGTTGAGAGAAATTATGATAGAAAGAGAATTGCTTAACTTGGTTTTAGGGAGTGCTAACCAAGTTAAATTTTAGATGTTTAGATTTTTTTGGAAAATAATTTTATGTTACAAAGACAATGTAAAGAGAGGGAAGGATTCTGTAAAGTTCTTGGAATCTGGTGCACTACACCGATATCAGTATGAAACCTGTAAATAACATTGTAATATGCTGATATATGACAGGAAATTCAGAATACCACAGTGCACAAAGGAGTACCATGGTTACAAAGGAGCACTATAGAAATACACAATTAATCTATAATTATAACAAATGGATGTTCAATAACGTTGTACATTACCCAGCAAATGGAAAGATTATCACAAATCAAGAATCCTTATAGGTGTTTAGAAATATAAAAAAATCTGTATAGTAAGGTTATATACAAATATGGAATGTTACTAACTCTGTTGTGATAACCAAATAAAACAAAAAAAGAAATGCCAAGTATCCAAAAGTAAGTCACATGGCATTCATAACATAAATTTCCAGGAGTACACACAGAAGCATCTTGGGCAATCACATATATTTCCATATGCCATCCACTAATGTATAATATGTGCTTCCAAGCTACAAGGCTATTTGTAAAACACACACATATATATATATATATATATATATAATATATATATATATATATATATATATATATATATATATATATATATATATATATATATATATATATATTCACAACACTCATTACACTAAATTCAGAGACAACTACAAATATCTACATAATACATGTAGCATTAAAAAAATATAGGCTTGGGATTACAGATTCTGATGGAATCGGTACATTCCCTAATAAAAATAAATTTAAAGGCGAAGGTCAATCACAGACACTACACCATAGCTAACAGCTGGGTTTCGGACCCAAGGAAAGTGGGAGATAGAAAAGAAGATGTGGGGTGTGGGCAAAAAAGATGGCAAACAAGAGGTTTGTTGGAATAGGAATATCTGAGGGAAAGTCAGAGGGGCACGGACATTTTTTTATAGGAATAAGACCCACTTTTTCTGCTTTTTTAAAGAATGGAAGGAAAGGTAAACAGAGGTATAGAGAAG
The DNA here is from genome assembly GCF_019279795.1 of Protopterus annectens. Classification (NCBI taxonomy): domain Eukaryota; kingdom Metazoa; phylum Chordata; order Ceratodontiformes; family Protopteridae; genus Protopterus; species Protopterus annectens. The sequence continues at coordinate 746,203,886 of NC_056734.1, read as the reverse complement.
GTAAAGGTAATCACAGCAGGTATACCCATAGAACAAATACCCAACACAAGACAGACAAAGATTGGAAAAAATAGTAAGGGCAGTTAAGTTATACAGACAGCACATGCACAAGACGGGCAATGGAAAGTTTTCAGACAGGGTGAGGATGTATAGCAGCCATCGTGAAATGCAGAAAAACATATCTACCTTCGCATTATCATGTTACGACATGTCACAAACTGTGTGGCAGTCATACCTGGATGTACATGAACAATGGTAGACATCTGTTATAGGGTAATAAAGTACGATCACAATACACATTAGATAAATATATACATGTCCAATTAGTTCATCAGCAGTGTACTTGCAAGCTAAGCAACACCATAGATGACCAAATGCAGGTCTAACAATGGTAGAGGACTCCAAAGGATAGAACCAAACCTACGACCATGCATTTGAAAGGCAAACAACCAAGCACAGTGCCAAACAGAAGTACTGTAGAAGAGCAGTAAAGACTGCTACATACACCAGTAGCTGTACACAATCCAAACAAACATGTAATGGAATGTGTATATGTTACGTACATATGCCATAACAAAGGCAACACACAGCTATAGATGTGTATGTATAATAATGGGTCAGTAGCTTGTTTTATTTTATTTTATTTTATTCTTGGTGGTTGTATATATAGATGTGTATGTATGTCAGTGGCATAAATGCAATGTACATGAAATCAAGGTCAATAGACATATATATGCCAATGAAATGGAATAATAAGTTAAGTTATTTAACAGTACAGAATATTGAACATACCAGGTTGTGCACATGGATGTGAGAAAACCACACTGAGTAACATACAAGTGCATTAAGAATAAAGACATATTACAAGCCTTAGCTAGCAACTTATGTGCATGTGTCCTGCATTGTAAATTAGCCATACATTTGCCACATGTTCACAGTCTCAATGTAAGAAATGACAATGGACAGTAGTTTTAACAAAAACAAGCATACCTGCAAAAAAAAATACTAGGGCAATATTAAGGTGGGAGGGAGGTGGGCAACCTGTGATTACATCAGGGTAAAGCAGGGCATGGTAAGTTGATGCAATGCAAATGTGTGTTTAAAGGACACAGGATGCTATAAAAGACACACAACCATAGAAAATGTATATCAAATGCCCAGATGGCTTGCTGATGTCCACAAAACTGGACACAAAGCGCACATACACATAAATGTACAATCATATCACATCAACATGCATAGATAAGCAGGCTAAAAATTACAAGCATGTACACATAAATTGTTAAACAAATGTCAAAGAAATGCAGGTTTATGTCAATCCCCCTGTTCATTATAGAGCAGAGGACACTCCTGCGAACATCATAACAACACATCAGCAGTACATCAAACATCACTGAATGTTTACTTGTCAAAAATATATTTCTGTGTCAGTGTGCAACCAACTATGTGCACACACACACATGAACAGTCATAAGTCTATAACTATTTATGGAAGATGTACACCAGGTTTACTACATCATGGGTGTGGAAATGCTATAAACAACAAACATGGTGTAATGTACTTTGAATAAATGTGCAATCTATAGCATTGTGTACAGATAACTGTACAATACTGATTGATGCAGTCAGAAAAAGTGGACGCACATAGACCGGATATACCTGTATATGATCCCACATGGCATCAGTATTGCCAAGCTATGGCAAAACACCACATCATGACAGTGGAAAATCATGAAAACTGCAATCCAAAAACATGTGGAATGACATGCCTGTATGTTGCACATACCTGATATGGCAAAACAGACATCCAAGACATATGACACTGTTACTGTTAAACTATGGAAAACATATGCTGTCTGTCAGTCATCCCAGTAAGACACATTTTTACAGGCTGCCTGTTGCAGCACTATCAACACTCTAATTGCCACAATGCATGGACCGGTTATATGTGTGTGGACAATGTAATGTGTGTCATGCACACATTGAAAACAAAGTAAATGGTGCATGATAATGCATAAACATAACAGATAGATGGTAGGCATGCACAAAAGTGTATATACAGTCCAGTCAATGAAATGACAATCACCACATTGGCACCTCCTGAAAATTGTCTCTATCACTGTTGTGACAATGTTTTCTCTGGGGTGCAGGCAGGATTTCTAAGCCAGTGGCAGGTCCAGATGCCTTGGCATCATCTTCATCATTGTCACCATCTTCTTCGCATGAATCTGGCAGTGTTGATATCTTTGTATTAGTGAACATCCTTGTGTACCATGTTCTATATAGATAAATTGCCAAATACAACAGAAAAGAAAACAAAATGTCTATCATAAAGAACATTCCCATGAAAATCATAGAACAACACAATATCATTATGATGACAATATATACAAGGACTGAGACACGTCCATTATGGACAGAGTTACCTATGGCCCTATAGGCCATACTCCTTTAAAGGACAACATTATTCTTTCCTGAAGAATTCTTTCTGCTTAGACACACACACACACACACACACACACACACACACACACACACACACACACACACACACACACATACACGGGTCATTAACTTTGCTGTCTGCATTCAAAGATTTATATTAGCATCCACAACATTGCATTGTAAAATGAGGAGAAAGGTATTGGACAATATAGTAGACAATAAGCAGCATGATATTTGGCTGAACACATATCAGTGAAATGAGTACAACTCTAAAAACAATGTGATATGTTCAACCAAGACAACGGTACATGCAGAATGTAATATACTGTATCCCTTATTAGTATTACATGTGTACAACTATATGTATTATACTCAAAAACAATCAGGAATCAGAAGGCTTACAAAATAATTATTTGAGAATATGCTTGCTGACTGTAAACTGCTGCTATCAAATGGATACCTGTTCAATTGGCAGTCAAACTAGGGTATGGTAAGGTTTTTAAAAAAACAACCAAGAAGTTGGTTCATACTTGTGTACAGCATATCACCACCAAACAAAGTTTAAAGAAACATCATTTAAGGCATAACTATAAGATCAACATGACATACTAAATACTTATATAGTCATAATGTAGGTTTCTGTTGTTAGTCCACAGAGTTCAGGGAAGTACCAGTAAGAATTGCAGACAATCTCTAAATCCTCCTCTATATATTATTTTCATTTGCAGTGGAAGTCTGTCTACACAACTGCATATGGGGCTGAACCAAAATATATAGAATAACAACACCTGTATTAATAAATTTCCAGACAACATGACTCCAAGAACCTTTAACAGCAGGGAAGACCATGATGTCAGATATAAGCGAGGTTGACCAAGACTGAGTTAGAGTGTGTTCAACAGTGTAGTACACATAGCTGCCTCATATTATTTCAGTACCACTGTACTGGGATATATGCTTTATGAGATAAACATGTGCATTAAGTCATGTGTGCCTTCTCTTTTTTCATGTTATAATATTGCACAGATATGTAAGTGTAGCACTGATGTGTGTACCTTATTGTTTACCATACAGTTGTATCACTGAGTGTGTATGCATATCTGTGCCATTTGTGTCCTGGGTTGATGTTTATTTTTTTGACACATTTGCATATATTCATGTTGGAATATGTAGGTTTATGTTATGTGTGATGCTCAGTGTGTACATCTAGTGGGTGGTTGCCACTAATAGAATCTGTGTTGCTGCGGTGGGGCAACATCTGAACACTCCTATTCTATCAGTGTACTCATGTATGAGTAGCTTGTCATGATTCCAATGCTTGGGTCAGATGCTGCTCTGTACACTAGACCTGCACATGTGGTCACACCCTATGTTGCCTACGCTTGTGACCTCTGTCCCATATGTCTCCTGATCCTCCACCAATAACAGTGGGATGTCTTCTTCAGACATTTGTAGTTTTGGTGTAGTTGATCCACACCAGCAGCTAGAAGGCTGCCATGTGCTCTGGTTAGCATGTTGTGCACATGGCATGCATCATTTCATCTGTGCTGCCTTCTCAGTTTTGTATTGCAGTGTATTGAACCCCTGGATGTGTCCAGAGATCTGAACCTAACTTTCAATAAACCAAAGACACGCTCTATGGTGTTTCTGGTTGGTGTGTGTGCTCTATTGTAGGCCTCATGTGCTGGGTTGGATGGTTCATGGTAGGGGTGTCATTAGTCATGGCTCAAGTGGATAACCACAGTCACCTGTTGTGGGGAATAAAAACACTTTTGCTCAAACTGGATTGTTGAGAGGGGTATCCTTAACCAACATCCTAGCTTTGTTCCTGTATTTTTCAGTAGCAGTTCTGCATGTATTTCCTTTTGTTGGAATGCAGCACTGAATCCACTTTCCCTACAAATAGTAACATCATGGACACTTCCTGGGTATGTTGCCATTATGTTTGTTATGTTGCCGTCTGCTGCACACACAACTTGGCAGCTGATGGTTAGCCATCCCTTACTGTTTATGTATCAGTCTGCTTCTGGATGTACTGGTGTCTAGATAGGTATCTGTGTACAATCTATTGCACCAAGTACATGGGGGAAGTCTGTGATGTTATAGAACTGGTGCATTACAGTATTCTGCTCCAGGGAGGTGGATGGAAAATGTATGTGTTCATCCTCCTTGCTGCACATTGCTTTCAGGAAATTTGCTAGGACACAATTGACAGCTGTCTGTTATAATCCCACAGCATCACCTATGCACCTCTAGAATGTCCCAGATGTAAGTAGACCCAGGCTGAGACACACTTTGGTTTCAAGGGGGATGGGGTTTCCTCCCAGGGTCTACACAGACATGTGAGGGGCACACATGTTACAGACAGCCTGCACCATTTGTCTCTGTAGACAATATCTGTCAATTATTTGCTAGTCTGACAATTAGTTTAGTTGCTGCCTTGCTATGATTCTAGCTGGCTGCCTTCTAGGACGCACAGTCACAGCCTCATTTATGGCTTTCATCACTGCTGCCTGTTTCAGTATATTAACAGCAGGTTGTATTTTTATTAATTTTTGTTTGTTTGTTTGTTTGTTTGTTTGTTTTGCTATGGATTTTGCTGTAACCCATAGTATTTGCTTGAATTCCTTGAGGTCCATAATGTATGTACCAAGGAAGTCAGAAATGGAGTTGGCATGGCTATTTGTAGTATTTGAGTTGCATTGTGTGCAAACAATGTACTTTGGAATCACACTGGCATGTGTAGAATCCCTTATTATCCCATGCTGAATACTTAAGTACTCAGTCTTCTGGAATCATGCCTGCAGCAGGTGTGCTGAAGTTTTCCTTTGGCATGCAGTGCTGTCTACATATAGCTTCTGCAGGCTTTACAGAATCTGGCTCAGAGACTCAGTAAAAGAAGTTTGTGATAGAGGTTGTGGATAGAAGATATTAGTGTAAGGGCCTGTTCTGATGACACTTTTGTTGGTGTCTTGTCGGAATGCGCCATCTTCTGTTTTCTTTTTCTTTTTTCTGGTTTGAGTGGTGATTCTTTCTGTCCTTGTAATAAATATTAGAGATAGAAGACAATAAAGAGTTGTTAGGCTTAAGCTAGGTTTCAGTAATTATGAGGACAGCAGGGTATAAGTGTATAATTACATCCTTCTATCAGTTCAAATTTACTGTTAATGATATAGATATGGGACTTGCAGAAGTAATTATGAGAAGGAATAGTAGAGCAGCTGGTTGAAAGTATGACAGGGCAAGACAACCCAGGTTGATTTCAGTGAAATCAGAAAATAGGAGACACTATTTGTGAAAAACAGTCTAGGATGCAGAGAAGAAACTTATGTAAAGACAGTAAAGGAAGTAAAGTAATGGGGTAGGGCTGGGATGAAAAGAAGTGTTAATTAGGGACATAATGTTTAAAGGTTAAAAAAAAAGAATACATTTGCTGTTAACAAAATTTGAGTTACTAATTTTGTGGTGAGAGAGATATGTAATTGGCGAGGACTGGTGGGAATTTTGAAAGAAAAAAGTAAATACTAGTAGGGTGGGGAGTGTAATTGAGATCAGGTGGATGGACTGAGAATGTTATGTACAGAATCTCATAAAGATAGCAAGGAGGTAAAAAGTGAAAGTACACATGGTAAAACAAATCATGACAGAAGAGTTATAAAAGTAAAGCAGCTAGACTGATATTGAAAAGGAGAGCAGAGTATATAGTGGGTGGGTACATGAAGAGCCTCATGAAGAGGTGATCATCTATATACTGAAGATTTAGGTTAAGGACTTTGGAGATGTTAAAGGAGGAGGTACAACAAATGGGAGTGGAGTGGTAAGAAAGAGAAAATGGAATATAACTGACACCTGTGTTTCATTATAACAAAGGACTAGGGAGAGAGAGGTAGAGACTGTGAGTGTGTGTGAGAGAGAGATAATAGCAAATTAATGTAAAGGACAAAAGGGATAAATCTGCAAAGAAAGCTGCCACCAACCCTTTCAAAGTAGTAGGGAGAGGAGATGGAAGTGTGGTAAAAGGTAAATGAGAAGGTAAGAAAACCAATTACTGGAGTATTGACAATATGGGATAAAAGTAAGAGAGACAGAAAATCACTGTGAATGTTGATATTAATGCAAGGACAGATTGTTTATCTGACAACTAAATTTACAAAGGGATGCAAGCAAATAGCTTGAAAATTGTTAGAAGAAGAGGCAGTAATAGAGATGAGTAAGACGATGAATAAGGCAAAATGAATGTTTTAGTATCTTTTCCACACACATTTTTGACTTGATAAAAACTGCACTATATTCATTCAAATGGGGAGGAAATAATTTCTGTAACTTCTTGTGTCATTTTAAAATTTGAGGATATCTCATGATTGCCAGCAGGGTCTGAGATCACTTCTCCATTGAGAAACAATTTTGTTTAGCAACAATCTGTATACTACAATTTCTGTTCAAGACCATTGCAAGACTTTGATAATTGGTGTAGTATTTGATATAATCTACCTCCAATTACTGTTGGTGTCAAGCATATAATACTGGAGGCAGTATTGTCAACAGAAAGATCCACTGGACACCCATGAATACCTTCTAACTTTTGTATAAAAATTATTGTAATAGACTGGGTATTTTTAGTTACTGCATTAAAATTTTTCATATCTTTATCCCAAAACAGAACACACAGTGAATCATTTAGTGTTGAAAGTCTAACATAGCTTGTGTCACAGTGTGATGGAAAAAATAAGTCCCAAAAGTAAGGAGAAACAGATGGAGCAGGAGACAGCTGGAGAAGAAATATGGACACAGGAAAGAAAACAATATTTCATTTATTTATGTATTTATTTATTTTACATTTGTTTACCGGGGAGGTCCAACTGGACAAAGCTGTCTGTTTTCAGCAGAGGCTGGGGGAGAAAATCTCCAGAAACAATTGCTAACATACTATACATAAGATATTTACATGAGCATTGTGCTTTACACATACAGTTAAAACATACACCAGATAATAACATATGATTACATAAGATATTTACTTAAGTATAGTGGTTTAGACAAATAAAAGTATAGCAGGTGATAACATATGATTGTTGTTCATAGAGTATGTTTAGTAGAGATAATCATGAAGATGTAATGAAGATAAAAGAAAAAAGGAAAAACTAAAAATACTAGCCAGTTTGTCAAAGGAGGCGAATATAGACAATTTCATATGAGGTTCATTGACATTTTAAGGGAAAGCTTTTCACCTTAGTCTAGGGGAGAGTTAGTGGGTATAGATGGGACAGTGGAGAGTAGGTGGCAGTGAGTTTGTAAGAAACACATGATAATAAATATAGTGCATCTGTGGGAGTTTTAAAGAAGAGGTTGGATAGTGGGTAGGGGAAAGGTGTTAGAATATGTCAGCCAGGTGCTAGGCAGTTGCATGGCCAGGAGTTGTTTAGGAGGGAAATAAGATGTATTTTGAAGATGGTTTTGTTAGGTTGTAACCTGATTTGTAGTGATAGGGAGTTCCAAGTCTTGGCAATGTTGCTAGAATACAGGGAGTCACCAGAGCTGTAATGGTTTTCAGAGATTGTGATTAGTGCTTTGTTAGTGGATCTAAATTTTCAGTTATTGGAGTATAGGGTGATCAGGTCTTGTAAGGCTGGAGTTTTCTCAGGTTGGTACAGTATTTGGTGAACTAGAAGAAGTTGGTTTAGAGCTAAGGTGTTAGGGAGTGCCAGACAGGAAAGCTGTTTTAGGGCCTGACAGTGGTGGGTGTGGTAGGAGGAGTTTGTGGCAAATGTTGCCATTTTTTTATAGCATACTGATACCTTGTTTAAATCACTCTTGTTTAGATTAATTAGGACAGGTGAAGCATACAGTAAGGTAGAGAGAAGATGGATACGAGCTAGAGTAACTTTACTATTGCTGGTTAGAAAGTTTTTACATCTGTAAAGACTACCTAGTTTTTTGTTGACTTTGGTTATTGTATGAGCTATGTGTTTGTCAAATTTCATATTATTGTCAATAATGACCCCTAGTAATTTGGTTTGTGTGACGGGGGAGATAGAGGTGTTATCAGATGCAGAAATAGAGAGCAGGGGTGTAGGTACTGCTGCTTTGGAAGGATAATATAATATGGTGCAATATTTATGAAAAAGAAAAAGCAAAACTAATCAATGCTAAAAAAAGCTGTACCACAGTCATTTGAAGAGAAATGCAGACAAAGGCATCGGGATATGAAAAATTTTATAATACAACAAATAAAAAAAAATTGAAGGGACAAAGTAGAAAAGACAATTAGTAGTGGAGAAATTAAAGAAATAGAAAATGACGTTGTGAATTACCCGTGACGTGAATGATTTTGTGTAGAAAATCCAACCTTGTTAGCATTGCTGCATGATGGAAGGGTGAGTCCCCAAATTAAGGTGAAACAGGTGGTAGCAGGAAGCATCTGTTTAGATGCCATGTGAAGATACTCAGAACCCTTCAGAAGGATACCAGTACAAAATGTCATTTGGAGCTGCATGGCAAGGGAAGAAACAGGAAATAGTGGAAACTCTGATACATTAAATGTTCTGGAGTGAAAGTCCAGTGAATTTCCATATGAAAGAGCAATGGATGATGCAGGAAAGTCATATGGATCAGAGGATCATTTGTAGTTAAAGTTATAATGGAGAATTATAAAAAGGGAAAAAATCTAAGTATTGCATGGATAGTTTACATAAAAAGAATTTGACAGCATCCCACATTCATGGATAAGGAGTGATTCCAGATGTACAAGATAAACCCTACATTGATCAATTACATTAGAGTGACCATGAGACAGTGGCAAACCACATTGCAGCTAAGCCATGATAAGGGACCAATTATTATCCCAAGGATAACAAAAAAAAAAAAAAAAATCAAAGGGGGTATTCCAGAGTCACTTTTTTTTCACCACTGCTCTTTTGTCTTGCCCGTAACCCATTGAGCTGTCTAGTTTAGAACTTTGCAGATTAGATCATGGCTACAATTTGGCTCCCAGAAAACAACAAAGTGTTAAGACAGCTAATCTTCTTTTTGTAGATCATTTAAAACTTCATAGTTCATAAGAAGTGGAGCTGAGAATTCACTTTGGAATCTCGAAATTCCGAAACATCAAATCTCATATGATTGAAACCATCTGATCGATGTTTTGGAATATCAAAATTCCGAAACAAATCTCCCCTCAAAAAAACAACTACTTAAATGTTTATGCAGGGGGCAAGCCCCCCCTGTACCCCCACACCCCCGCTACTTAAATATACCAACTCCAAGATCGCAGTACAGCGAGGAAAAGAGAAATCTCCCACTCCACGCTGTATGCAGATCTCCATTCAGAATTTTGAAATTCTGAAACTTCGATCATATGGTCTCGACCATATGAAATTTGAGATTTCAGGATTTCAACATTCTGAATGGGACTTGGAACTGAAAACACAACTGGTAGTGGTCAAAATTTCTCAGATGATATGAGAATGTCATTTGGTCTTGCTAAATGTGCAAAAGTACATTAAAGCAGGAAAGTTGCTGTACCAAGAAAATATCAGGACAGGAATGTGCTACAAAGGAATTTAAGCAGGGGAGTGTTTAAATGTTTTCGAATTGATGAAAGATCGACCATAAAATATGAACAAATGCAAACAAAACTCAGTAAAGTATATTTTAGAAGACTAAAATTAATACTGAAAACAGACCTGATATTTAGAAACAAATTCCAAGCTATAACTCAGCTTATTCTCCCAGTTCTAATTTACAGTTTTGGGGTGAATGGCTGGCCCCAAAAGGTATTGAATGGACAAGAAAACAAGAAAAATTCTTCACACTTATCAAATGATATATCAAAATCAGTGCATACCAATATTATATATCCCTTGTTCTGAAGGAGGTCTGGGTCTCCTAGAAATTGGTTACATGTATAGATCTGCAATCATAGGACTGCATACATATCTGCTGACCTCACCAGTTCCAAACATAGTGAAAGTCCTGAAACATGAAGCAAACAAATCTAAGAATCTTATCAGTGTCAAGTAGGAATAGAAACCAAACCAGAAGTAGGCAAAAATTAGTCAACAACTGAATGCACCAAAAAACAGATGAATGAGAAGGATCAGATGAGAAGGCAAGAATGTGGAAAAGGCATAAATATAGTTTCAGCTATAGAAAACTCCTGGAGCAACCTCATGTCGATCTGGAAAGGGTAAGTAGAAGTGAATTTAAATCAAAAGATGAAAGGTTAATATTAGTGGGCCAGGATGGTGGACTACATACACTTTGGTATACAAAGTCCATTGAACATACAGGAGAAACAGATACATTCAGATTTTATAAAGCAGAACTGGAAACAGTCACACATCTTGTTGCTGGGTATGATACAGTAATGGCAGAGGACCTGTAAACTTAAAGCACACCTTTCAACATACAGATTTTTAGCAGAATGTACAGATTTTTGCCTCATAATTTTGGTCTGTTTTTTCTTAAAACTGTGTTTTTTCTGGCAAATTAGTAGTAAATCATTAAAGATTGAAGTTTGGAAATAATGACAGACATTTGAGTTTCAGACTTGATGCCCTTCAGAAAATTCATGCTAATGCAAAACCTGTTGTTGTATCAAATTTTTTTAATTTTGTAAGACTAATATTTAAAAAATGTCCCTATTTTGAGCCTTTGTCCCACTTTTATTTATGACTTTGTCCAGATTTCTTGTTCTAAGAGGCTGAGAGGTATGAGTCTGAAATGCATAATAATGTGGCAAGACTGTTGTATTGGGATTGTGTAATCATTACAATATTAAAGTTGATAAGAAGCAGTGGAAATACAAACCACACAATATTATACAGAACGCTGAAGTTTATTACACATGGGATCACCCATTCGCAACAGTTCAAAAAAATTGATGTGAGAAAATTAGATATAGTGGTCCATGAAAAGAAGACAAAAATTATTATTGAAATTGCTACACCCAGTGATTATAGTGCCTTACATACAGAGAGACATAAAGTCATAAAATAACAGGATTTGCAGTTAGAATCAAGCACAGTGTGGAAGAAGAATAACCAGACTGTTCCAACAGTAGTAGGAGCAACAGGTCTCACAAAAAAAAAGAAATCACAGTCTTATTTAGATATACTAATGATACATGTAACTCATATGAATTGCAGAAGCAGTCACCTCTGGACACATTGCAGTTGCTCTGAAGTGCACTTTTTGGCTTCATCAAAGAATGAAACAATAACAATTTCACAAACTTTAATCATGCTTTGACTGAGGAATAGGGTCCATTCGGGTCAATGTATTAGAAACCCAAAAGACTTGGAGAAATTAAACTGAAGATCAGAAATGTCATTGTTAAATTATCACCAGATAGGTACACATCGCAGATGAAACATATGGAAGGGTGCTTGATTCAACAGCACATATACTAAAATTGGCAAAAATAAGATAAATATGACATGAATATGATAGGAAGTATTTTGCATAGGCAGATATATTAGCAGTCAAATATCAGGAGATTTAAAGGAACGAAAACTCAGAAGTGAATACAGTGACAACAATATTTATCACGCTCACCTCTTCATATAACTAGGCTATCCTATAAAATGGACTGTACTTATGGACAAACATTTAATACAACTGTGAATCAGAGTAAGTACATCTAGCTTCTGCATCTCATTTCCTTTTGCCTTTTGCATTCTGTTTCCTAGGTCCCACACTCTGTGTGCAGTGAGAGCTGTTCTCCAGGATATTGGAAGTCAGCTCAGAAGGGTCGGCCAGTCTGCTGCTTTGATTGTGTCCCATGTTCTGATGGGGAATTCTCCAATCAAACAGGTGAGATAATCATTAAGAAGAATATGTTCAGAATTGTATAAAGTTATTACTGATACTTCTGTGTAGTTAGATTTCAAGGGTAGATCATGTGGCCTTTGTTCGAGTTAAAATCAGTCCCAATTGTGTCCTTCCTCTTGTTCACGTTGTTTTTTCTGAATTTTCAATCAAACTAAAATGTGATTCTGTCCTAAGAAGTGAACATATACAACAAGTTAATCAAAGCTCCTACTATCATTTCAAAGCTAAATGACTCAGTATCTTAAATGTGTTTAATCAAAAGAACCTTATGTTCTTCTTCACAGCATTGTTACAGTAGCAGTAACTATATAGGACATATCCTGCTAAGGATCAGATGTTTGTCCAGTCTACAAAGCTTTGTGCTTCTTCCTTACAAACCATATATCTGCCCTTAGCATGAGATTATGTGCTAGTATAAAAAGGATGTAATGCATGCAAAAAATTGCAACTTTCTTGTTATATGTACATTTATGCAGACTCCTTGTCAACGTAGTGGCATAGGTTTTGACATTTGGTTTCAGCTACAGTTTTGGGCAAATAAGTATTCCCATTGGCAAACCTTTTTTCTGTGTAACAATCTATTTAAATACTGCTTATGTCTGTCAGGAAGGGTAAATACTTGTATGGTAGAAAAATTCCCTACAAGGACACCCATTCTTCTTGTGTTCTTTATGCCTTCTGCTGCTCTGCAGTCTGTGACTGACATCTCCAATGAGGCACTTTTTGCAGTTCATCTCTCCTCATACCTCTGACATGGCCCATTCAGAATCTGGATAAGCTGACCCTGAGAATCACTGCTTGTACACAAGGATGTAGAACTGTTTTATTAAAAATCCACACGACACAGAATGTAGAGGTTAAGCGCTTTCAACTGTATGTTACAGTCTTCCTCAGAACAAATCATTTAAAAAGTTCATCACTTATATACTCAACTATATTGCGATAATTGAATAATTGCTTATAAAACCGCCAAACACTTTAAAGGCATACTGATGGTCAGCACAAATTGCATTGCAAGCAACAGCTTCTCACCAAGTAATGTAAACAGATGAACAAATACATACATGTATAATCTATTGAGATATTTCAAAACGTATAATATATAACAATAATAATATATATACATTTTTGGTTTTAACATCTTATACACATAGTATGTGTGCACAAATGCACTTTAGATACAGTATTCTTATTTAGTGAAGTTTTTAGTATAAACACATATTGATCTGTATAGTTTTTTATGTTAATACCATATATTATTATTGTTACTTATATATTATACGTTTTGAAATATCTCAATAGGTTATACATGTATGTATTTGTTCATCTGTTTACATTACTTGGTGAGAAGCTGTTGCTTGCAATACAATTTGTGCTGACCATCAGTATGCCTTTAAAGTGTTTGGCGGTTTTATAAGCAATTATTCAATTATCACAATATAGTTGAGTATATAAGTGATGAACTTTTTAAATGATTTGTTCTGAGGAAGACTGTAACATACAGTTGAAAGCGCTTAACCTCTACATTCTGTGTCGTGTGGATTTTTAATAAAACAGTTCTACATCCTTGTGTACGAGCAGTGATTCTCAGGGTCAGCTTATCCAGATTTTAGTTACGTTGTTGGTACTTTTTTGCAATGGCCCATTCAGAAGCCACTAATGCCCAAGATTTAAGCACATCCTATTAGGCAATATGCCAGACTGTTGCTGTGAAGGGAAAACCTAAATTTATTATCTCTGAGAATGAGGAAGATATCCCCCAAATTTTACTGAGGGAGGATCATGCCAGATCTCTTATTGACTTCTTGCTTTTGGATTATACCCATAAATCTTTAATGTTGGAAAGCCCTAAAGAGTGGAGTATAAGGACAAAACATCTGTCTCCTTTCACCCACTCAATGTAGTAAACTTCTCATGGAGACTGTTATAGTATTGCCTGGGGCCTTTTAAAGACAATTTAGTCTCTCTAACCTTCTCTTCTAATTTCCACCCCAATTAAATATTCCCCTCTTCCCTGAAAAAGAAAATATTTCTGAATCATAATTGTAATTAATAAGCACACAGGTACCCTGCAAACTCTCAGTCCAAGACAGTTTGTATTAATCAAGAGCAGATCCCACCTACTTAACCTGGACTACTTCTTCGAGAAGGTTATTGAAGCAATAGATGAGGGCAAATCAAAACACACTGCATATCTAGACCTCAGAAAGACAATGAACACCACCCTACTCTCAGATATCATAGATAAATCATCTCAGCTAAAAGGTAATCAATGTCTAACTTTCTGGATAGTAAATAAGCTCACAAATACAACCAAGGAAATTAGGGTAAGCTGTTCTACCTCCACCAAAAACAATCTGTCACGTCAGTCCTTTGGCTAGTCCTCTTTGGCGTTTACTTCTCAGAGTTTAAAGTAAATGTTAAGGGTTTATGGCTGACCAAGTCTGCAGATGAATGTAAACTTGGTGCCATTGTAAACACCACAGAGAACACCAAAATCATTCAAGAAAGCTATTCCCAAGCAAATACTCGGTGCCATAACTATGGACTAAAACTAAATGCCAAGAAATGCATAATCCTATCTTTTGGCAAGCAAGATTTCTCTTGGAATTATCACATTGGCAACACACTACTGAAATTTGATCCTGTAGTTAGTGATCTTGTAACTTGTGTTGACAATGAACTATCCTTTGGTCACCATGTATCAACAAATTAAGGAAGTCCTTTTTCATTACATAGCTTATATCTAAAGTTATGGTGTCCTGGTCTGGAGATAGAATCATCCCATGTACTCATCTCACTTTAAGTGGATCATTGAATATAATAGCCCATTTGACATGTACCTGTCAAAACACTTGTCACACTTGGAGCAATCACAACATTTTCTCCTAAAAAATCACAGGCTGAAATCACAAAATCTATACAAACCATCTCAGTTTTATCCTTCTACTTATTATCATACAGGCTACTAAAATGTGGTCCCTGTCTCACATCTAGAGTCTTTAGGGACCCTACCCTGTCAGACCTATTACACATTCATAAATCCAGTGGTAGAGTAAACACCCTCTTAAGAGATCACAATCTCTTTTGCAACATATTGGAGGGAATACCACTTCTATGGAATGATACTCCACTCTCTATAAAGCAAGGGACTTCTCTTACTCTGTGCAAATGTAATTAGGGCAAATGGATGGGAAACTGCAAATTCTGGCCACTTTAGTGACTATGATATGATAAGAGCCACAAGTAAATATCCCAATATATTAGGGACAAAAAATATCATGACAATGTAAGGATAGGCTTCTATATTATTAGCTTAGTGCATACCTGTGACTGTATGAAGCTATATCAGATGTCAAGAATCTAGACTATGCCTAACACTTACCCATTCCTGCTCCTTGTAAGTTTGAAAGTGAAGACACTCCCACAGTGAAGACATATCCTTTGAGAATACAATTCCTAAAATGCAATAATGTTTCAAATGAGAGGGCAAGGAGGTGTCAGAATCTCAGAAGAGATATAAATCATTGAGAATAGATTTCCCAAAACCAGCAGCCATCCCCCTGTTGTAGGAGCTTTAGAGGGTGTTTTTGCTTCTGCTTCTGTTGCCCCTGATTCCTAGCTCCTACCTCTAAGAAACCTGATAGATTTATAGGGTACCTGACATGCATAAATACCTCAATAAAAACCTTGTAGCAGACCTTGCTACAATTTCTATTAATAGGTCTAGATCTTGTAGGATTCTTCTGCTTCTAACCCTGTGCCAGATAACAAAGATAGCCATTCTTTTGATACATTTGGGAAGAGGGGTGTATACATCTTCCATTTTTACAGTTATAGCAAGCTATTACCATACTTACATGCCCAAGTAACTACTGACTGTTTTAATTAATATGGAGCAAACCTTAACGTCCTTACCAAACTCTGACACTAAATCTTCCCTGTTGAAAATTCTAAACTCTACCTCAAAGGTCACTATGCATTCTTTTAAGTATGCTAACAATACAGTGGACACTGTGTCCAGAGTTGTTGCTTTATGTACAGTAATGTGCATAAATGCATAGTTTAGATTACTGAATTTCCCTAAAGATGTTTAAGTTCAGCTTCTGAATGCACATCTTGCTAGGGGCCATTTGTTATGCAGATTTTCAGCTGAATTATAAAAGAAACTATAAGAAAGGGAAAGTAGATACAAAGAGGCAAAACAATTCTTTTTGTCTCTCTTTTTTAAATGCCAGTGACTGTACTCTTCTTTCTCTGGTCAGGTTTATGAAAATCCTCAAAATCCTGCAGCAAAGCCTTCCAAACAACAATGCATGCAAACTAGCATGCAGATTCAAAAAGGAAAGGAGTCAGACCCTAAGAACCTTCCTTTTTTAAAGAAAACTCAGTGACCACCTATGCATCTTTTCCTTCTCCCTCCTAGCCTCATTCCATTCATTCTTTCCAAATTGCATGCAATGTCTACCACAGTCTTCATTTCTGGAAAGAGACAACATCAGATGCTTGGGTTCTAGAAATAATCCACAATGGTTACAGACAGCAACGGGTGCACATTCCATCTCAACTGGAGATTCTTCTTCCACCAATAAATAAAAAATCTATTTCTTCACAAACATTGCCAGTCCTACTCTTCTAGGATATAAAAGAACCAGGACATCCATCCCAAAGATGCAAAGGTTTTTTTTCAGGAATGCTCCTGTTTTTCAAAAAAGAAGGCACATGGATACCTATACACCTTTCATTTGGTCCCAAAATTAAATATCATCATTTTCAAAGTTTTTTTTTTCCTCTTCTGTTTCCAAACACCTTTTTGGTCACTCTAGACCTTAAAGGTGCACATCTACACCCCCCCCCAATTTACAAAAAGTACAGTTGTTACCTAAAATTCTTTGCCTTGGGCTTGCACTTTCCATTTGCATCTTTACCTTTTGGTCTTTCCACTGCACCAAGAGTTTTTACATGTTATCTAGCCCCAGTCTCATACTTTCTGCAGAAGTCAGGGCATCCATATTTCTCCATATTTGGACAAGTGCTTCATTGTCTCTGTCTCTCTCATATATATATATATATATATATATATATATATATATATATATATATATACTAAAGAATGGCTTAATGTCTCATTCACTAAAAAATTTAATTATCTGTCTCACAAAATACTTTCTGCTCTCTCTGCAAAACTTCAGCAAAGAAATGAATTTAAAAATACCCAAGCCTTTCCTTGTTTCTGATTTTTGACCAAGTTAATTTTTTTCTATCTTAGGGAAATTAAATACCACCATTGCTATAAATACGAGTGTGCCTTCTGGATTTGTTGGAGTACAATGAATGTACTGTATACACTTTTGATGATATCCTAATTGATACAGATTGAGGAAGTTTCACTAGTGCTGTTTTGATTGACCACACCAATGACTTTAATTTGGTGAGGTATAGCTTACTTTACATATCACTCTTAATATTTAGCCACAAGTGACAAAGCTACAAATTGGCTTAAAGACTTTCTTAAAAATAAGACACTTAAGGTAATTCATCCCTGTCTAACTCCACCACCACGTGTTCTCTACTAACTCCATCTTTAAAATTAGACTCCCTTATACCAGTCATCTTATATGAAGATGACATGGCTATTTATAGGTCACTCCCCTCTCTGTTATTAATAAAATTATCTTTGAAAATGGCATTCTTCTCCTTCTCATAACTTAACAAAAGGCAACTCATTCTTAATTTAAAAAAAAGAAAGCTATTTGGACCCACCATAGAATTGCTTTAGTCTCCCCAAAAAATAGATTTAGTTCAACTTCACTGATAGTGTAGAATCTACAGAAACATCTAGGTACCTAGAGATTTGATTTTATCCAGATGGAAACTTTTGACAACATATTGACTGATCTAAGTCTAAAAATTAATACCTTATCAAAACATTGAACATTTCACATTGTCTGACTGTTGGGTCTGTCTCTGCTGTAACAAAAAGGGTCTGACTTTCTCAATTTAAATAATCTCTGGGATTCATTAACAGTTGTGTAGGCACCTCATTAAGCCTACACCATATTAAGTGTGTTAGCAAGATACACGACAGTTCGAATAGAATATGCATGCTGCTCATCACACTTACATGTTTGCAAGCACGTGTTTGTAACTGAATAGTGTTCGTGGCCATGGATGGATGCTTGCAAGTATAAGCACAGAATATAAACAGAATGGCTTGCCTATAGGCAGGACTCACATATGAGCACACACTGTAGCCCAGACATATTAAGGGCAAGTACAGGGAAAGAATACAGAAGGACGGCAAGTGAAATGGGCGAACTGTACACAAATTGTGTTATATTACATAATTAATTAGTGTTGAATGGGAAATGTTTAAAGTATAATAATGTACAGCAAGCAAACATGACAAAGTGTATAAGAAGCATTTCCAACCTATATCCAGCAGTACTGATGTAATGATAATTTATGCCAATGGCAATCCTGCAGTTATGCACAAAAACAAAAACAGACACTGTAATAAAGGATGCGATATGGATATAAAACTGCAGTTTAAAAAAGGGGAGTGAATGTCATAAACATGTTAATGAAATGCCGAGCAGAGATAACAGCAAGGACAGAATATACATTATGGAATCAATAAGTAGACTGCAATTATTGCATTAGAGATTTTTATACAGGGAATTCATGTATGCAAGCTGACACCATTGCAGTATTTCTCACTTCAGCATGTCTACACTAAAACAAAAGGACCTTAAAGCTTTAATATCAAGTACAAAAAACATGGAGGTGTTTTTGCAATGAAATGAAAATGGCACGACTAGGAAAGGCGTTCATCACCTACAAGCACATAACAGACCTAAGGAAAAACAAGCAATCAAACAATATGGCAATGCAAAACGAAAAAATACACATGGTCAAAAAGGTACTGTAACTCAATTTTCACATATATCAAGTTCCCACAAAAGAAAAGAGACTCATATTGCCCATGGGCACAATGTTTATGGACAAAAGCATTTTTATTGCAATAATAATATTAATGATGATGTTTCAGTATGTTTGATGGATCAATTTTTATGTGATGAATATGAATTTGAACATAATGTGAATATAGAATCAAATGCTAATTTTAAGCAATGTACTGTGAGAGACATGATATATAATTTTGGCAAGAAGCTTTTATTATACAAGAATACTAAATTGGACATAGCCTATTTATCTAAATGTCTCAACATGAAATTGGTACCTAAAGGCATTAGATTTTTTAAACTCCCTTTAGGCATCAACTATAGTAAGGAAATGAAAAGGGAGTTTAATGAATTATTTGATAATTTTGGATTTTCGTATATTAGAACTTTAATTAAATATAATGATGAAAAAATGATTCTTTTGACTAATGAGTTAGAGAGTATGAACAATACTATTATCCAGCATTCTGATTTTACTAATTGGAAGGATTTATACAACAAACAATTTAGCAATGCACAGGAGAAAGCTAAGGGTATTTTTGAAAGAAAGAATAGGAAATTAATGAGGGATACGGAAGCATATGAGAATGATCGAGCATATATATGGCCTACTGACAGAAAATCGGGCATTAGAGAGAGAATTAGTAGTCATAATGAGAGACCAAGGAGCGCCAAATGTGAAGAAAATTTTCGAGGGGGCAGATTTTTCCCAGCCCCAAAACAAAGAAACCAATTCAGCAGGTGGAATTGAATAAGACAGTAATTATTAACACCTTGCCACTTAGATTGTCACAGCATAGTTGCCTTGAAGCAAGTAGTGAGAGAACCTTGTGTACTGATAGTGTTATAGTAGATAACACACATTCAACCAATTTAGAAGAAAGCCATTCTGATAGTGTAGATATGGTTGAAGCAATACGTCCAATTATGACAGTACACAATGGTTTTAAAGTTTATAATTACACTGATGTTCTAATAGAAAACGAATTTATAAGTTTAATGAGTAAAGGAATGAAATTTGTTCCAACTACAGGTATCAACTTAGTTGACACAATAAAAGAAATTAAACTGTATTGTAGGAGACTTAACTTGGCAACACAATTTGATGACAATCCACTTGATATACATGCATTTGAATGCGCAAAATTAAAAAAGAAAAGTACATACGTACCGTCTAACCATCCTCATATACACAGTTATGAGCAGATGGTTAGTAAAGATATCTATTGGCTAAATTACAATATTAGGAAAGATAGTCGAAAAGATATCATTAGGCATGATAATCTTACTGCAAAAGAAAGGACTTGTTTATACAACATAATACGTAATAAAGATATTCGTATTATGAAGCCCGACAAAGGCGGTGGTATTGTAATTAGTTATACCACGGACTACAATTCCAAAATACATAATTGGTTATATGAATCAGGCAACTATGAGGTCATATCTATAAATGAAATAAATATAGGCCATAAAAGAATAGACCTCATAATTGAAGAATATATGATTGATAATAGAATTAGTAATGAAATATATATGTTTATTAGAACAGATTATCCGGTACTTGCCAAAATTATAGGCATACCAAAAATTCATAAATCAGTGGAAGACCCTCCATATAGACCTATAGTGTCAGGTTCTAGATCCAAAACATTTAATATAGGTGTCTTGATAGACACATGGACTAAACACATCTACAACGCGGTACCACACATAATGAAAGATTCATGGATTTTTTTCTTCTTACTGAAGACAAATGGAACAAGGAATATATTTTCATCACAATAGATGTGGTAGATTTGTTTTCATGTATACCCAAAGATAAGGGGCTTGAATTTTTCACTAACAGCCTCAGAAAGTACTCAGGCTTTAGTTGGGATAAAATTTGTGTGGTTACTGAACTCATGTCCTTAGTCCTGGATCATAATTGCATCACATTCCAGGGCAAATATTTTAGACAAAAAACTGGAGTGGCCATGGGAGCATCATGTGCTCCCATTTTTGCCAACATGGTCATGCTGGAATGGGAAACCGAACACTTATTTAAAAGTAGATATTACGATAAGATAGAATTCTATGCAAGGTTTTTGGATGATTTGTTTGTGTTATGGAAGGGTTCTGAAACAGAGATCAGTGAGTTCATTGATTTCCTTAATAATACCACAGAATTTTTGAAATTCACTTCCAATTATAGTAGTAAAGAAATAGCGTATTTGGATACACTTATTTGGCATACTGATATAGGTTTTGCTTCAAGAATATACAGGAAACCTACATACTCGAATGATTACATTGCATATAGTAGCAATCATCCACCTTACACTTTCAAAAACATCGTTAAAGGACAGTGTATTAGAACAGCAAGAATGTCATCTAGTTTGGATGTTATGAAGGAAGATATTAACATGTTATGCAGTATGTTTAGAAACAGGGGTTACCCAGATAGAATGTTAAAGGGCATCTCCCAGTATGTCATTTCTCAGTGGGGCAACAAATTTAAACCATTATTAGGAGCTATGGACACAGACAATACTATTAAGACAAAGGAATTACAACATAATTTTAATAGAGTATGTGTCCTTACTTACACTCCATTTGTGCACTATATTAAAGAAATTTTATACAGACACTGGGATGTCATTATCTCCAACAATTTGAGTATTAAGGTAGGAAATGCACCTAAAATAGTATACAAAGTTGCTCCCAATATTAAAAGAATGTTGGAATATACAGAAACACAGAATGGTATGATGGTGAAACAAAAAAGAGGTAGTACAAAATGTGGAACATGCCGTCAATGTCGTTATATTAATGAAGTAAACAAAATAGTATTAGAAGATATAAACCACACAGTTATTAGATGTTTAAGAGGAAATTGTAATAGCAAACAAGTGGTTTATATCGCCTGTTGTATTGCATGCAAGGCATATTATATAGGAAAAACGGAAAGGGTCATTAAAAAACAGATATATGAACATTATTATAAGATACGCAAAGAAGATACCACAAATGCCCTTTATAGACATATTTTAGATAAAGGGGAGAAACATAGTTTTGTATTTGCTATTATTGACCAAATAAACACACATGAGGGTAATTGGAAGAATAAGTTAGCACTGAAAGAAAGTGTATGGCAAATTAAAACTGACGCGACCAGGTACCCTGGTCTCAATGATTCTATAAGCATCAAGCCATTCCTTATGTGTGATTAAATATTGTTCTTTTGATTATTCTATATGTTATAGGCCAGCATTAGATTACATTCATGTATATACAACATCTTGTTTATTTCTTTGACGTTTAGATACACGTGTTGTATTTTAATTTTTTCCATCTGAGTTTTATTAATGCAATTTTATGTACTTTATGTATTTCTGTAATATTGGTATCAATTTTTTCATCAGAATATAAATAATATAAAAAAATTTTAAACAACAACAAATACATTTTTAAAAAAATTATACTTAACATTTTATTAATAATATTAACATTTATTAAATTTTATTCAATTTTATTCAATTCATTTTATATAACTCATATTCATACTTATTACATTATGTACTTAATGAATATTTATATTGTATATAAACCTATATAAGTAATCATATATATACAGTTTTTTGCAGTATAGTACATATTTTTTATTGTGGTACATTATTTTATTTAATTTAATTTAATGTAATTATATACACATAAATATTCTGTATTTTATTCATATATTTATATTGAATATGTATTTTTCATAATATAAAAGTGTAAATAGCATTTCAACTAGTCATAGTTAGCTATATTCACTTATTTATGTACATGTTCATTTTCAAACAATATTAGCAAACAACATCATGTATATACAATATCATTTTTCAAACATCGAATGATATTAATTGATTTTTATACAATATTAATAGATTATTATTACATGTAAATGTTACATAACCAACGATAGAGAAGAGTTTATATTTATGATCATGAAGTTATGTATACTCTTTAGTTAGAGATGCGTTTTTTATAGGGAGAATTTATTAGAATGTTTTCCATGTGTTTTATGTTGTTAACGCTGAGACTGAGGCATATGTCAAGCTGATAATGGTTTTGCCACTTTAAAAGATTTTGGCACATTTTTTAAAAAACCGCAGGTACTGCTGCTATTTATTCTTGGTAGCAAACACTTTTCAATGGTTCTGATGAAGACTGGCATTGCACCAGTTGAAAGCGCTTAACCTTTATGTCAATTCTATGGATCTTGTTTGAATAAACTTGTTGGTGTTACTCAAGGATTTACTGAATCAGTTGGATTTTTTGACCATTACCCGTATGAGCAGAGTTTATTCTTCACTTTCCTTCCTAGCCTTCCTGTTGACGACTAGGAAAGGCGTTCATCACCTACAAGCACATAACAGACAAGCAAGTGTTGTATAGTCCTGTAAATGCTAAATGGTAATCTAATAATACACAACATACATAACTGAAAAATGTTAAGACAGAATGAATGACGTCTCATGAGTCCAGTTTTTCCAATGGTGATTTGTAAACATCTTCAATATTATAATCCTGGGCATGGTCACATGGGATTACAGGGAACAGTAATATAACAGCAAATGAACAGCAGCAACACAATAGAACATGTTGCAACAGAGGACCAATCACAGTTTCTGATGGTCTGGCAGCATGCCATGCAGTAAGAAACATTTATGGAATCCTTTATCTGCCATTAAGCTGTCTAGAGTAACAAAAGCAATTGCATACAAATGGATGAAGACATGCAGTACATGGAATAATTATCATGTGAATACATAATGCATGTAAGTAATGAATGACATTAGGAAAATTCGCATCATATCATTTTCGAACACCTGCCAGGACAGATATCAGACAGGTGCATAATAATCATGGTCGCCACAGAAATACACATATTGGTCAAATCATGAAGAACACCCTTGAAGGGCTTACACCACTTTCTTATGATATAAGGTACATGGATTACCTACCTTGTAGGACAAGGCTTGAGAAAGGTGGCACTCTGAGTGTGCCATAACTATTGTCTGTATGTAAGCCACTGTTGTCTGATAAGCAGATTATACCAGATTCAAACTCTTGCCTATTATACAAGGCTCTGTTCAGACTTTTATATTGACTGCATGTGCCACATCACATAGAAATGGAGACTGTCAAAAATAACTAAACTTGAATTTGTGTATTAAGACAGAAGATACAAATATAATATAAACTATCAGATTTAGTGAGACTGCTGGAAAGGAGCTACCCATGTTAATGTCCACAGTAAGCATTACAATATCAGTGCTTCTTTGACAAGGAAACCGTTTCCAGCATGTAGGACATACACTGTCCCAGAACTGAACCACAGTCTATCTGTGTAGGCATGCTATATATGCTGTACAAGCCAGTACTCAATGCACATGCCACAGGAGCACAGACAGCTTGACATGTCCCGGATAACCATTAGATTGTCATGCATTTGCAATCTGTGATGATATATTATTGTCCAACAGAAAAATGGATAACAATAACTAAATACAGTGGAATTTATGTAATGTCAGTGCATTCGTATAATGTTGCCTGTTTCAGGAACTGAACAGACATATGTGACTCTATTGACTAATAGCATGTTGATCAACCACAAGTATAACAGTGAAAGTCTTAACACTATTGTAACACCCCGCCTAAGCTAACTTATTGCATCATATATATGTGTTATAAATATTCTCTTTGAGGTAAAAGGGAGACCTCTCCCACTGTAAATGGACACATTATAACTGTAATAAATGCCATTCGTGCATTACAGTATAAGAACCAACAATGCTAACAGGCACTGAATGTGGATGTTGAACATATGTGCATGTGACAACAGAAAATAGATGATATTGTACATGGTGAATACACCATGGTAGAACTGTCACTATAGTTGTGAGATATATTGGTATGCAAAGGCATTACATCATGTTATAGCTGCAAGGGATCTGTTTGACTGTAATTGCTGTACTAAGTCAACAACATACAACATGTTGTCTCATTCCCTTGTGCCAGAGGATAAAACTACCTACATATGTTATGTAAGGAAAATGTAATCACATGTTTTCATTACTCTGAATAAAAGCCTTGCCGTGTGACAAATTATTATATTTGTTGTAAGAGGGATCAACGTCTATATGTATACAAAGTCAATGTGTTTGATAACAGTTTTCACAACATGGACAGTAACAATAGGACTGACACAACATAATATGAGCAGTAATGACTGGATTTGAACTAACTACCCAAGATCACAAGCTAAAGATTAGTACCTGAACCGCAAGTGCCACATGACATGTTGTGGTATAACTGGGACAGTGCACATATGGATAGTGGAGTTGTGCAGCATTTTAAAACATTTACCTGCAGTAGATGTTGATTGAGCACATGATCACCTAACTGTAAACACCCACACACACACACACACACACACACACACACACACACACACACACACACACACACACACATGCGCGCACACACACACACACACACACACACACACACACACACACACACATACACACACACACACACACACACACACGTTCCCAATACTGAGCAATGAACCTCCTACCGATCTAGTTATACACTGTAGAAAGCACTGAATTAGTCACAAGCACCAGAGGAGGTATCTTACTTTTAAGTTTAGCGAATGTACTTTTGCCAGGACAAGGTTTCTTTGAGAACTAATCCTTCTTTTACGCCTAAAATGGTATCTGAGTTTACTTTAAGTCAAACTATCCTTCTCTCCATTTTCTTTCCTGAACCTAAAAATGAGGGAGAAAAGACACTCCTATACTGGATGTCAACAGACAACTCAGGCACTATCTTGACAGAAATAAATCTATCAGATCAATTGTTCATTTATTGTGAAGGTACAAAGAAGGGAAATAGTTGTCAAAACAGACTATTTCCAAATGGTTCTCTAAGGCTATTACCTATTGTTATACTCATCATGACAAATCTATTCCATGCAGGGTCTAGGTCCACTCTACAAGGATCTTTGCTTCTTCTATGGCTTTTTGGAAAGGGTTAGATTCTAGAAGTATTCTTAAAACTGTTAGTTGATCTTCTGTGTATTCATTCACAAAGCCCTATAACCTGGATTCCTTATCTAGGTCTGGATCATGCTTTACTAGGATCATTCTCCAAGGGTGTCTGGATCTTTCCTCTTCCACCTCCCAAATATAGTTAGCTATGGTAGTCTACCACTATAGCTAAGGCTACTGCAGCAAAGATCAATATGAAGAACATAGTGCAATTAAGTTAAACTCACAAAAACAGTAGATGTTTAAATGATCACTATGGCAGTAGCTGCTCCCTCCCTCCATCCTACTTGTTTTTTGGTGTGGTTTTTATATCAGGGTGTGGACATTTATTTTTTTATTATTCCTCGCCTTGTCTGTTTGGGGCACAGCCTCCCTCTCTCTGTTGGCAGAAGAGATCTGAAAAGCTTTGCACCCAAACTTGCCTTTTAGTTGGCTCAGCTTAAGATGCTTGACAAATTGTGTGTGTGGAAGATGGCCTAAAACTTTGGAAGTTGGCCAATGTGTTTCATGGAGAATGGTTCAGTAAAAACTGGGATAAGGGAGCTGTGTGCACATTGAAATGCAATTTTTGCAGGGAAAGTGGATACAGCAACAGGCATTAACCCCCCACACCTAAATTTCTCACTTTGAACCTCAAACCTCTTACCTATCTAGTTTCCCAGTGTAGAAAGGACTGCATTAGTTGCATGCACTACAGGAGAAGTCTGACTCTTAAGGGTAGAGAGTGCTTTTTTGTCAGTATGACCACATCAGTGTGTTTCTTAGAGGATGAGTTTCTCATGTTGGGCTTCAAACATCCTATCTATCTAGTTATACAATATAAAGAGCATTGTATTAGTAGCACAGGAGAAGACTGATACTGCTACTGTAAAATAGGCCATTTGAATGATTGGAAAATCCAGTGTTTGAATGAGATGGTACTGTGCATCACGGGTTTTGAAACAAATGCATATGTGTGCACAGGACAATGCAACATCACTATGATTGTCAATGCAATGACGTACTTCTCTACTGAAATATAGCTACTGTACTTAATATACACTGCATTATTG